>NC_054539.1:31933933-32076433 GCF_017654505.1 Polyodon spathula
ATGTTTTAAAAATGGTCAGTTTTAAAGTTACCATTGCATTGCTCACAAACAATGCATGCGACAGACATTGCATTACATTGTTTTTTTCAAAATGAAATTGACAGATATGTGCACAGAAACACATTTCTGTATTCTGGGAATCACCAGCTATGGAATGTTGTAGATGAATTGTGAGAATTCTGTGAGCAGCAGGGTGTCGGTAGTAGAACGACTGTGTTCTTGAGAGCTAAAGGAAAAGCAACACTAAAACTGTGGATGAAGGTAACCCCTTTTTCCAGCCAGAAAACAGCTGTGTTTCACCACAGATTGGTCCAGGTGTGCTTTATGTCAGTCCAACACCAATGAACATTTAAGACAGGCTAAGTCAGAAGGTGTAAAGCAATTTTGCGAAGCTATGAAGATCCGAAATGATGTACTTTCAGACAGGATTACTACTAACTTTGGCAAATCCACAGCAATCTTTTGGCATGAAAATTGCTATAAAACATATACAAATACATTTTAATTGAATAAACATTAATTGAACGACTGCTAAAGAACAAGGCCACTAAAATATGATGTAGTTTTTGATCGATACGATCATGAGGACTTAATAAAAGCAGGAAAGAAATAGAAGGTAAGGATCAGAATACAGCAATTTAGTAAAAATCCAGTCCATGCAGCAAGATACCTACAGTACTGTGCAAAAGTTTTAGGCAGGTGTTAAAAATGCTGTAAAGTAAGAATGCTTTCAAAAATAGACATGTTAATAGTTTATATTTATCAATTTACAAAATGCAAAGTGAGTGAACAGAAGAAAAATCTACATCAAATCAATATTTGGTGTGACCACCCTTTGCCTTCAAAACAGCATCAATTCTTCTAGGTATACTTGCACACAGTTTTTGAAGGAACTCGGCAGGTAGGTTGGCCCAAACATCTTGGAGAACTAACCACAGTTCTTCTGTGGATTTAGGCAGCCTCAGTTGCTTCTCTCTCTTCGTGTAATCCCAGACAGACTCGATGATGTTGAGATCAGGGCTCTGTGGGGGCCATACCATCACTTCCAGGACTCCTTGTTCTTCTTTACGCTGAAGATAGTTACTAATGACTTTCGCTGTATGTTTGGGGTTGTTGTCATGCTGCAGAATAAATTTGGGGCCAATCAGATGCCTCCCTGATGGTATTGCATGATGGTTAAGTATCTGCCTGTACTTCTCAGCACTGAGGAGACCATTAATTCTGACCAAATCCCCAACTCCATTTACAGAAATGCAGCCCCAAACTTGCAAGGAACCTCCACCATGCTTCACTGTTGCCTGCAGACACTCATTCATGTACCGCTCTCCAGCCCTTCGGTGAACAAACTGCCTTCTGCTGCAGCCAAATATTTCAAATTTTGACTCATCAGTCCAGAGCACCTGCTGCCATTTTTCTGCACCCCAGTTCCTGTGTTTTCATACATAGTTGAGTCGCTTGGCCTTGTTTCCACGTCGGAGGTATGGCTTTTTGGCCGCAAGTCTTCCATGAAGGCCATTTCTGACCAGACTTCTCCGGACAGTAGATGGGTGTACCAGGGTCCCACTGTTTTCTGCCAATTCTGAGCTGATGGCACTGCTGGACATCTTCGAAGGGAAGTAAGCAGGATGTGCCTTTCATCTGCTGCAGTAAGTTTACTTGGCCAATCACTGCGTCTACGGTCCTCAACGTTGCCCGTTTCTTTGTGCTTCTTCCAAAGAGCTTGGACAGCACATCTGGAAACCCCTATCTGCCTTGAAATACTTGCCTGGGAGAGACCTTGCTGATGCAGTATAACTACCTTGTGTCTTGTTGCTGTGCTCAGTCTTGCCATGGTGTATGACTTTTGATAGTAAACTGTCTTCAGTAACCTCACCTTGTTAGCTGAGTTTGGCTGTTCCTCACCCAGTTTTATTCCTCCTACACAGCTGTTTCTGTTTCAGTTAATGATTGTGTTTCAACCTACACATTGAATTGATGATCATTAGCACCTGTTTTGGTATAATTGTTTAATCATACACCTGACTATATGCCTACAAAATCCCTGACTTTGTGCAAGTGTACCTAGAAGAATTGATGCTGTTTTGAAGGCAAAGGGTGGTCACATCAAATATGGATTTGATTTAGATTTTTCTTCTGTTCACTCACTTTGCATTTTGTTAATTGATAAATATAAACTATTAACATGTCTATATTTGAAAGCATTCTTACTTTCCAGCATTTTTTTTCACACCTGCCTAAAACTTTTGCACAGTACTGTATGACCCTACACAAGTTCTACAGCAATGCATGCAACAAGAGGAACTTTTGCAGCTTTTCTATCAGACCTGTGGTGTGACGTAGCAGGGTTATAAATTCACACCCGCCCAAGGTGAATTAAATCTGATGAGGACTAGTTGATGTCTGTGTCTCAGTAGTCCTCTGGGCGAGTACTAAAAACAAATGTACAGATTTACTTCCACTGTATTAATGTATTATGCAATGTTTTTTTTACTGTATATCTTGTATTATGCATTTCTCTGTATTTGAAGTATTATGTATTTACTGCATCTTGTAAAGCGCTTTGTGATGGTGGTCCACTAAGAAAGGCGCTATATACAATAAAGATCGACTGATAGACCATTTTCTAACTGGGTGAATAAGCATTCGTAATGCTTACAAAACAGCCACTCAGAACTAAAACCTTCACCTCCCCTGCAAAGCCAACCTCATTTAATGACGTTTTACATTTGTGTTTTCTCTCTGTGTGGGATGCAAAATTTATTGGCTGTTTGATTTTACTGAAACATGTTGCATCTTTTGAAGTAAGTGTGAAGTCATTTAAAAAAAAAAAATGTATGCAGAGATTTATACCGGGTTGTGACATCCCCACCACAAAAGAAAAAAAAAAAAAAGATTTAAGATGTGATTAACAAAGGGGGCCAGTTGTACTAACGAGAAAAAAAAAATAGGCTTTACTGAACATTTTAAAACTAATAAATAAACAATTACCATAATGAACATGTTGCTTAAAACATACTACAATATATTCATAATACAGTTGAGTTCTTACCTATAAAAAACAGTAACACGTTTAAAGTTTGGGACTTAATGTTTGTAGTAGCTTGGTGATTACATTATCGTCAGCATATCTGAAGTGATTAGAAGTTGAAATTACTTTTTTAAAACACCCTTTTCTTATACCAATACAGTACTATAGTACCATTTTAATAGCAAAACTATCTTGCGTACCAGTATTTAAATTGTGGGGAAACCTCAGATTTTACATAAATATATTTTATTCTTGTACCTAACCCATTAAATCTGCATTATGTCACACTCTCTCTAGCATTCAAAGCATTTTAGAAAGGGCTGAAAATTAGAAGTATCACAATCATAACTATTATTACAGCGTTTAAAAAAGTAAAGCATTCAGTGGTGACACTAACAAACCGAAAGACAATCCTTCACATATTCAAATCCATTCATATAAAGTCCCCCAGCTTTCCTAAAAAGATCTGCGTTTTACTCATTTTTTCTATTTGTTATGCTCTCATTAGTGTCCAACCTAGTAGACTCAGCATCCGTCACTTCTGGCAGATTCTACTGCACTTGCTGAAGCATTTTTCTCCCACTGCTAATTAAAAAAAAAAAAAAAATAGCTACCTAACTAACAATTTCATCCCCAGGTCTACAGTGAAACGTACTGTATTTAAATTGGGACTTTCGTGAAGACTGCATGTGTACGCGAGTACATTCATTATCGTAATTCAGTGATTTAATTACTTTCATGCTGTAAACCCCAACTCCACAAACCAGCCTGCACTTTTGTAAATAGCAACACCTGTAACGAACAATAAAATAAACATTTTATTTGTGTCACCGGTGTCAATTTCAAGCAGAGCTTTGTGGTCGGCAAGGTGACAAAGCTGATCATTTTCCCTCAGTCAACCCGTCTGGTGCTGTCAGTATCAGTTTCTCAGCACACAGTACATTAATCCCTCAGTAACGAGATGCAAACAGGTGATTGGTTGATCTGTAGGAGCGTTTACTAAGGCGCCTTTGTTTAAAATAATAATAATAATAATAATAATAATAATAATAATAATAATAATAATAATAATAATAATAATAATAACAATCTGACATTTATAACGTGTTTCTTTTCTTTTTGGGAAAATACAATTTAAGCCTAATATTTTAGGGGCCCCAACTGTTGTTGTTGATTCCAACTTAAGCACTTCACATAAGGACTAGCAAGTTTACAGCAGGACTTGCAAGTTTCGAAAGGTACTAGCCCAAAGGACTAGCACCACAATATAGTTAGTTTCTAATCCTGATGTAGCAAGTAAAACTCTGGAACCTGGAAAGGAGTTAGTCATTGAAAACAAACTGTTGGCAAAGTCTGTGTTAAGACACAGTTACAGAAGATCCATCACTTTATTCTACACATGAGGAAGCAGATACACGTCTCTTTACATGTGGTCATGCAGCACTCAGTTGCCCACGACTAGTCACGTGGCCACCAGATTCAGATGTAGGAATTCTTTGTGTGCATTTTGCATCACAACTGGCTAACAAGGAACTCTGGCTAAGGACTGGCGTAAAGGACCATAAGTGCTTGAATCCCACACATACCACTGCAAAAAACATGTGGTCCAGACCTGTGTGATATGCTCCCTGCACTACATCCCATGCTATCACAGGATGTAACTCAACAAGTGCGCTGGCAGGAATTGAGAAAGTAAAGCCACTAAAAACTGTTTCTAAAAATCTTGCTCATTTTGTTGAGCTACAAAGCTTGGGCAAAACTACTGAGTTATCATTGAAGTGATGTGGAGAGACTCATCACAAATCTGAATACTGCTCGACAAGTCTTAAGTGGAAGCAGGTTATGAAGTTAAGGTCATGAAGGGGCAAGGCAATGTTGCCTTCGTTGGGTGTGAAGATTCAGGGGCACCAAGGCAGTTCTAGGAGGCAAAAGGGCAAAACCCAAGGGCATCAAGGCGATATCATACTCATTCATAAAAACAACAAAAAGAAATACAGATATCCTGTTATGTTGATGAAATTTTAATTCAAACAAACACAAATCAACGTTTGCTGAATGATTCACACACTAATTGTTACACAAATAAAATATTCCATTGTAAAAATCAAAATGGTATAAAACAAATCCAATTTAAAAACATAAACTTTCATCATGAAAAAATACAAAAGGGTAGTTTGTCAACCCATGGCTAGAGTTTATTAATGACAGTGGTCAATTGAGTTGTTTGGTCTGCAGTGTTTGCACAACTGTAGTTTGCTAACCGCTGTTACAAAACCTATACCACCTGTACAAACAACTCAGCTTTGGGGGGAAAAAAATTCATAAATAATCAAAATAGAAACTTTGTCAGGTAATACAGTGCTCTGCATAACAATCATGAAAAACTGGATGCACATAATATTAGATGTTTACATTCCAGTTTTGCTATGGTGCATTGCTGGACACTTGATTCAGGAAAAAAAAAAAGGTATGCGGTTTCTCTTTATACAGTTTCTACCCCAATCACGAAAGCACGTTTTACTAGATCAAAAGCAGAACTGTAAGGTAGTGATAATGTATTACACAACAATAAATGAAAACAGAAATTGATGCACTTCTCAAGATAGTGTTTCGTTCGCTATTATGTTATCTCTCGTACTCGTTTCATAACTTGAATCATGTCATCGCTACTTTTTTTGTGGGTTTTTTTTGGTGTAAGAATTTGAGCAAAACTTATCTACCTACTGTGTGTTAATTTTTAGCATTGGTCTTTTGGGAGGAATAACACAGAATTACAAAACAGCAACAGTCATTGAAATGTCTATATAACTTAGCAATTTATTTATATTGAAGACATGAAAGTAGTTAGAATGTGTATTGCACCTTTGTATTTTATAATATTGCAATTTTAAACATATAATCAGATCTCTTTATAACATATAGATCATAGAATATGTGATTATGTGTTAATGTTATGCTTTAACATAACAAAGCTATACAATTTTTTTTTACAAAGCTATAAATTAAAAAAAAAATATTTAAATATATGTCTACATTATTTGAAGGACATTCACATGTATGTGAAATAGCAGACAGTGAAGCATTGAAAATAAATTAAATTGCAGCTGCTAAAGAAATGGTCTGAAAACCCTCTGTTTGATATTTTTTTGTGAAATGCCTGAATAATCCAAACACAGTGGAATGCAAACTGTGCAGGTGGCTGTTAACATATGAAGGCACAACCAATTTCTGCAATACTTGACAACTGTAAGCTCACATTATTATTATTATTATTATTATTGACAAGGACGAATTGTTGTGCACACATTTCTTACCTGAACATTAGGTAAATCCTAGAACACTTTGCTGCCGCTTTAGACAGCTGCTCATCCTTATTTCTTTTTAAATGTTTTTGAGTTGGCATGGGGCTCACAGACCAAAAAATCAGTGAAACAGCCAGTGAACACGTGTAACTGAGAATTCCTGGAAGCACAGTTATACTGAGCCCGGTCTAACAGGGTCCCTCCCTCTGCCCTTGATTAACCAATAATGCAGTCACTTCTCTCGTGGCACAGTGCTAGGAGGTGCACAATAAATAGAATGGCAACAATACTACATTATGAAAATGAGCCATTTTCACGCAGGACGGAGATTAGACAATTAAATTGCGAATGAACGGGCCAGCTGACGCGGAGCAAGTTTGTGAATGGGTTGTAGATAGATGTGCTGGTGTTGATGGACACTGGCGGCAAAGACGGGCAGGTATACAGGCAACTTTTGCTGTAATTCATTTTTAATTTGAGAGACACTGTGACAAGTGGCTTGGGCTCTGCTTCAATTGCCGCCAGTGCCGTCGGTTATTTTGCGCCCTGTGGAGACCATCAGAAAAAATGCAGAACCTTGATTTCACAACAAAATTATTCAATGCAAGTGTTATATTGCAGTGGTATCAGGTTTATAGGTACAGTATTTGTGTTCGAATTAGTGCTAAATAATAAAAATATAGTAAAAAATACTCATATGCTTGGTACATTTCTGAAGTGTTGTGGGGTACATTAATATTTGATTGGTGCCAAGCTGCTTACTTATTTTCATTGAGACTGTAAAAATATATTAGATGTGTTATGTAAATGGTAAATCACATGAAGGGTACAGTACAGCTCTAAGGACAATTAATGAATAAAGTTGTACTTTATTTTAAACACTACACATTTCTTCACGAAGCAAAGGAATATCAGATTAAAAACATCACTTTAACATTATAAAAATAAAATATTTGATAATATATATTATATATATATATATTATATATATATATATATATATATATATATATATATATATATATATAGTAGATAAACATGTTTGTGCTTTTCACCTGGAATAAAGTGGTTTTATTGAACTTCACCAAAAAAAAAAAAAAAAACACGCGTTGTACATTTACCATTGAACAAAGCATAAAAGTGGACCTTATTTCACCAAAAAAACTACCAAAGTAGTTTGAAAAAAAAAAAAAATCCAGCGCACATTCTACCATGAACAACATAGTAAATGATCAACTCAGAAGCCAGTTAGTTCAATTTACAATGAGTGTAACAGTAGAATAGAAAATATATTTTGAGAGAATGATTTATAGGTATTTTTTTTTACATGTCAGGTTAATGGAAACCGGGTTAGTCTCTAATTTAGAAATTCCATTCATAGTGCAGATATCTGGCTGGTAAAAACACTAAAATTATACTGTATTTAAGCAGACCATGACTTCAAGTGCATTTCATTATTGAACTCTATTTAACTTTATGGCATAATTTACTATAAATGTGCTCATCATCTAATTATTTCCATTACAATATCCTGAGTCCCTGGTGGCTACAGATGGTTTGAATGAAAAAAAGTAGAAAGAAATGCCACTCAAAGAGATCAAACTCAAATAGCTTTTTTTCAAGCAGCCCTATTATTTATTGAATGAATAGCAATAAACAGTTCTAATGTCAGGTGATTACCATTAAATGAGAGTAGATGTTAAAACTTCATGCTGATTTGAACTCGGCTCTCGCTAAGATAAGCACCAACTAAGTGTACAACTTTACTGTAAATTAATGTGATCTATCTGCATCACAATCCATTTTGTGTTGCTTTCCATCTGATGATGTAGATATCCTTCTGTCTAGTGTTGATTGCTGAAGTGTAATGCTTGCTCCAGGGATCAGCTTATTTTGCTTCCCCAGCGCATCAGCACACACAACGATTTTAGCTCTGGAGATCAACCACAGTGTGGTCTCCCCAGCACATCAGCATGACAATTGTCTGGATTGAGCTAAGTAGGGTACATCTCTGGGGTCTTCAAGTGGGCACCTTCCATCCTCAGTGTTTCGTAGACTAGCCCACCAGACCTCAAGAGGTCTCAACAGTGATTCTGGCATCCCAACATCAATCCCCTCCATCCACCACTCAGCTCAGCCTGCTTACCCGTATACCAGCGTTGCTTTCTTTCTATTGTGCTTGAGATACATATCCAGAATCTTTCCGTCTCAACCACAGCCAGTTGCTGCTCCTTTCTGCTGCTTCAGATAAGTTCTTCACTGTGCGAAGCAAATCTTGGCCACTGAACCTGACATCTCTGAGAAATCGGGTTGTAGAGTGTGCCACAAATCCTCGACAACCCCCCTCCACTGGGTAAACTCGGACTCTCCATCCTCACTATTCTGCTTCAGCAGCTAGTTGAGCATACCAAAGTTTTTTCTTCTCATACGCCTCATCCACAGCATCCTCCCATGGCACTGTTAACTCTACCAGATGAACAAGGTGTGCTGATCCAGACCATTAGACAGTGTCTGGTCCAAGGTTAGTGGTGGCAATCTCAGGTGGAAAAATAAGCCGTAGACCAACATCTGCCAGCATCTTCCAGTCTCTTGCAGCTTTCAGTTGCCCTGGGCGAGGCTTGGTTTTAACACCTTTTCTTGGTGGTTGCTCTCCTGGATGGAGGAATATTGTCTTTTGTGTGTAATGCTTTGATAGAACTGGTGGCAACTTATTGGTCAGGTTACGCTTGTCTTCCAATGCTAAGGGCAAACATCGCAGCACCTGGTCATGGAAGTAAACTGTCCTTGGCTAAGACCCACCTTACATCCTGTCAAAATGTGCCTTAATGTTGCAGGTTGAGAACACAAAGGACAAGAGGGATTCTCACCCACTCAGAGGTTTTGGTTCTGTGGTGATGGGAGAACATCACATGTTGATCTGATGAGGAAACTGATCCTGCTCTGTTCCATTGTCCATAGGTCTTGCCAGCTGATCTTGCATTGTTCCACATTCTCCCCTCTCATCCATTCTCCCTGCTTGGCCTGGGAAACAGCCTTTACCTACCTGATCCTCTCCTCCTGCTTTTGCACCTCGCTGACTACCAGCTTCCTCAGTTGAGCTGGGGTTGCCTTGTGCCATGTAGGAGCTGCTGAACTGAGATCAAGACCTCATTTTCCATGCTGAACTTGCCCCATAATATCGCCCATTCGAAGGGCAGCTTTAGCATCTTCCACAGCTTTCTTTGCCGCCCATTTTCTTCCAGTTTTCAACACAGGTGCTGCCTCCCTTACGCATTTGTTGCGTGAATCTACTGTCATTTCCAGTCAGACTTTGGCGCACTTAAACTCTTCGGTTAGAGCAGAGATTGGTATTTGCAGTATTCCTATTCCATAAAGTCCCACTCTGCTGAGGCAGCGTGGAACTCCCAATTTTGATGTCAAATGCAAAAAAAAAAAATGCTCCTATGAAAAAGGCCATTTTCATATGAATGCCTTTCTATTCAACATCCTGAACAAAACAAGCCTTAGTAGCACTTAGCTTTCTCACAAGCCTAACACTTCATCCACTTCTACCTTATTCTCAAATCAGAATTTATACACAAGGGAAAGAGTGCAGAATGACTGGAATGCTACAAGGCTAAGCCAAGAGGCTGCCCTGTGCTTTACCATGCGGAATCCCAGTAACAAGTAGCTAGGGTGAAAAAATTAAGGGAGAAATACAAGTGTCATAAGGGTCAAATGAGAAGCTGCCCTTAACATTGTAGTTTCAAAAAAAGGGTTTTGAGGATCCATGACATTAAAAGCCATTGCACACTGGATCCGATAACGCATCTGAATTTAACGTGTGTCTAAACAGAAAAAAACGATCATCTGCATTCCCTATTGCACCTTGCATACTGAGGTCCAAATTTATAAAGGGGAAAAACTGACCGCAAAAAGCCACGTAACGTGCATGTTCAGTACAGCCGCACTCAATGTCAAAGTAATGACCTACTTTATAAAACTGTAACGGGGGGGGGGGGGGGGGGGGGGGGGGGGGGGGTCGGAACAACCTGTAGATGGCTCTTTGGTGCAAGCATGATCCTGCAGGGGGAGCTCGGGAGCCATGAAGGGCCTGTCTGTCAATCATGGCAGTGACACGGGGAGGCTGGGAGAGTGCTCGTTCTTTCTCTTTCTCTCAGAGTGGTTGAGAGGCGGGTCGTGAGCGCCGCTTGACCTATAATAATAATGCTCTGCTACTCCTCAGGTCGGCCTTTCTGGGAGGAGGACAGCGGGACCGCTGGCGAGATATAAACAGAGACCCAACAGAACGCCAGTGTCGGGAGCTACCACATGTTCTATACCAACGCAAGGATATAGCTCAGAATCGTGAGGAAAAGCAGGATTCTTTTATTACAGTCCCAAGAGGGAACATGGATAGTTAGGTAGAGGAGTAGTGAGCATGCACAGGCTGAAGACCCGAGCCTTACGGGTAGCGAAGGTGGGGGAATGCTGCCTGGAGCAGCAATCTTTTGTTTGTAGTTTTATTATTGTGTTTTATTTTCTCTTTTTGCTTTCACATTTTGTTTGGACTATTATTTTGACGCACCAGTGTGTGTGTGTGTGCATTCTCCATTGGCCCCCCATTTACCATCGTTGGTATTCGGGTGAGGTAGCAGTGCAGTGCCACCTTGTGGTGAATTTAATAAAGTACACCCCTGTGGGGTGTTCAAAACTTAAAAACGTAAATTCCACTACCCTCTTACAAAGACTAATTAACCAATTTAAATACCCCTCATCGCAATTAGCAGTAGAGAATTACACACCTCTTGCAATAAATAGCGGGTTTGGGTCCACATTCCAAAAGAAAAGAATGGCACACAAAGACCTCAGCCTGGTACTAGCCATGATGATGATGATGATGATGCTCATGATGATGCTCATGATGATGCTCATGCTCAGAAGCAAAAACTGAAATTTACCAATATGGAATTGGAGATTTTGGTACAAGCAGTACTTGTAACACATGAACATGAACAGAATTGTATTTGGTGGAATGGGTAGCGAGATTTTCTGGAGGGGGCAAGTTGGCCAGCTCATAGGCAGTCCTGACAGGCGCTGCTTAGAAAGGGCTTGACCATATGACTTCACCCCATAGCAGACAAAAAAATTTCTGACTGCCATCCTGTCAACATATTACGCCAAGGCCCGCACTGGGCAGAGTGTATGAAGCAGCCGTGAGAGGAGGTTCTCGTGTGCCCAGAGCAAAAGCTTGCAGGCCACACGACGGATACTGGGTGACCTGAGGCCACCCCAGTGGTTGATATAAGCCACCACTGTTGTGTTGTCACAAGCAAAATGTCTCTCTCAAACCTCCTGCAAAAAACTCTGCAAGGCTAGGTAAACTGCCTTCAGTTCTAACACATTGATGTGGAGACCCTGCCAAGTGGGGTATTCCACACACCTTGCACACCCCGACTATTCCACCCAGTGCCCCAGCCCAGGCCATGGTGATGACCTCCCTTCTCACGCAGATGGGCTGGCTGTTTCCACCAAGAGAGTGCCTTTAGACAGTGATGCAGAGGGCCCATGTGTAGGAGACCTAGTGGAAGAGTCTGGGAAGGTGCTTCCATCAAGCTCAGAAGTTTCTGGAACGTCACTACTGTAAGCGCTCTGTTGAGCTGAAAAAGCTCCAAACAGCTATTCTGTGCACTCTGCCACCCGACAGAGTGGCCAGCACGGTCCCAGAGTCCAAGCACGCTCTTAGCTAGGAGGCTGCTACCTCCTGAGACACCATAGCGGTGTCCTGTGGATCCGTGCCTGGAGTTGCAATCATGCCTCGAAGGGAGGGGGGGCCTGCTTGAACAGTAGTGAGTAGCCGGTCTGAACGGTAGTAAGCACCCAAATATCTGTAGTGCAATGACGTCAATAGTCCAGATGGCTCCCTGAGAAGGGACCCTGGGCCTGTGGTAACAAATTCCTAGGACTGTTGCGTATCCTGTGTTCTCTGTGCTGGGCGGTGGAACCTATTAAAGCCTCCATGGTGAGCAGCCAGGGGCCTGTTCTGTGCCAGTCTTTGAGGCTGCTGGGGACTAGGGCACTAGTTTGCCGCTGGTTACATACTGGATGTGGTCGCTTGGAAAGCAGGTGAACCAGTTCCTTCATGGATTCCCGCACGTGATGAGAGTGCTGCAGCATCTCGTCCACTGCGAGACCAAACGTATGCCCTGTAGTCATTGGTGCGTCCAACAGCAGTGCTTTGTTCCCGTTAAGCACATGTGCCTGGGAAAGCCAAAGCTGCCAACGTGCAGCTACCAGCGCAGCGAGGTTTCTGGTAGGCTACCAGGATGCTGTTCTAACTGCCTAGCCCTGCTGCGAACGCACTGCCTGAATAGGCTCTATTGAGGATCACCTCAGAGACCCGGCATTGCTTGTTAGGGCAGGCAGTGTCCTTAGAAAGGAGTGCTAAATTAGTCGACTGGAACAAGGAGCCTGAACTGGAGGAAAATGAGCCAGGCCCAGCTTCTCCACATCATGCACCATAGACCAGGAAACAGCAGGAGCTGTTGCCGGACGGTCCCAGGAAGATTGGATTTCAAACTGAAAATCCAGATGAACTGGGGGGGGGGGGGGGGGGGGGTAGGCTTGTTGTCAAAAATGGACTCTTGTTTCTCATGCTCTAGGCCAGGGCACTTCCAAGATTACAATGACCCTCTTGATTAGCAGTATAAAGTCTGAAGACAAGGACACCTTAACCGCAGGGGGCGTGTTGTTGGACTCCACATCCTCATCAGAGGTGGCAATGAACAACCTACACTCGCAGCCCCCTAGGGTCCCGAGGGGAATGGCGTGGCAGGAGATGCCAAACATTATCACAGTAATTCAACGAGAATGGTTCCTTGGGTGAAACCAGCTACCTAGAGCTTTTCCATCTGCTCCAAGTCTGCCGATCACCTAGCTCAAGGAGGATGAGGAAGACTGTGAGGATGATTTCCTGCATAGCCACCAAGGGTGGCAACATACAGGGATGCTCATCTGTAAGAGCCACTGCCAAACCACTCAGTTAGTACCACACATGAAACTGAGGGAAGCCTGCTTGTTAGAATGGACTAACAGCCTTCACAATGGCGATGCTAAAAAACTCACCAAAATGGCACCAAGATACTGTGGTTGCAATTGCTTAAAGCAGCAACAACTGAAGAGAGTTGTTGCTGAGCACCACGTTGCAGACAGGCAAAAACGAGAATTAAAAATAAATATTAAGATAAGTTCCAGCCAGGTGGGAAAGCACAAAGTCAGCTGACTTATGTTGCTGGATCCCTGGGAAGGAGCAACCTGAGCCGTTAGCTTCATGTGGGGTACAAGGACACAGTCGGACTTAACAAGCAACAGGCTGTAGGTCACATAATGTGCATAATTAGTAAAAACTATTACAGCGATTAGTTTAAATATAATTGTAAAACCACAATGAAGATGCCGCTCTCTGTCAGACTGGAAAGGAGGTGGTTGGAAAGCCTCCAGTTCCACAGACTGGTTGACATGGAACGTCGAGATCGTCTTTGGCAAAAAGCCTGTACGCAGGGCCTCAAATGGAGGCATCATCAGTGGAACAATATCCTTCACAGGCTGTCAAAGCCACTGAGCCCCTTTAAAAAATTGCCCCGCCAAGAAGTGAGCTCCTGTGGAGGCCCAGTCAATTTTGACATGGCAAATAGGTCCTGCAAAAAGTACATTATTACTGCCATGGGACAGATCATGGGGTCAAACCCACATGGCAGACACCATGTCTGGAAAACACCCCACTTGTACCTGTACTGGGAATACATGGACAGTGGTCTGGCATTCTGCAGGTCCTGCCTGATTTTCTCCAGACACAGTGATTATAATGAAATATTAAAAATAGCCAAAGTTTAAAACATTCCGTGAAAGGAAGTGTGGTTTTTATTTTGTGTTGTTTGTGAATGACAGTAATTTACAGTAATGTTAATCCATTTTTAGTAAGCCTTCATGTTTTAACTTGCATTGTGTAACAAGGCAGGGAGGGGATTAAAAGCCTCCCTGCCAAACACACGTGCAAATGCGTGTGTTAATTGTTTCATTTTATTGTTAATTGTTAAATTAAATGAGCTGCACCTTGCAGTTATTGTAAATTAAAGCCAGGTGCAGAGTTTAAAAGGGAGACAGCCAGTCTGTTCTACACTTCTGAGCAAAAGGAAGCAGGAAGGTGGACCCTGCTGCCGAGCAGTCAAACGGCAGGTACTGTGTTACAGTGCTTGTTTGTTTACAGGTAAACAGCTTAGCTGTCCTGTTTATAGTTAGTGTGTTCCTGTATGTATAGTTAGTGCTAGAGTACAGCTAGGTGTGTTTTGTTTTTGTTTATTTTTGTATTATTCAAAGTGCATGTAAAAAGCGCTAAAACCTCAAGTTTGTGTCTTTTTGGTTAACATGGTATTTTTTGGACGGCTTTTATACAGCGGAGGTTTTATACCAGACCACCACTATTCTTGTGTAACATAGAGATAAGACACATTTCTGTTATCTTGTTCAAGGGTTTTAAACTCCTGCCACCAGGATGTGACACATGAAACAGAAAACGATATGGAAAGTGAATCTAAACAACAATGCATTAGTTAAGATAACAGATTCATGTCCATACCATGTTCCTCTTTATGGCCTATCAATCATGACAGAACTCATAAACCATGATTTCAAAGGCCTCATTTGTGCCTGCTACCTGCGACCTAGCTGCTTCGTAGAATGGTTGCAGGCCAGCATAGTGAGTTGTCAAAAGTCATTATTGAAGGCTGCTAGTACAACACCTGGTCATGGTTACAGCTGTCAGAAAGGAGGTTAAGGTTCAAACAAAACCCAGCTCCTAATAAAAGCAGACTCAGGACTGCCTTCTATTTTAAGGAGATGCCCTGATGTAAAAATTAATGATAGTGTTTGATGACAATTTGTCAATGTTTTGCAAATATTAAAAATAAATCCTCCTTGACACATTCTGTAGTGAAGACAAAAATAAGTGAACACATGAAAACCCAGCATTGGGTCCAATGCAGAATATTATGACCCGATCTCAAAAGAATAGCCAATACAGTATTAATGATCTACAGAAGGAATCAATTTTACATGATGTGAAGGTAAATATTTAAATTTAATTTATAGATGGTATAATTAAACTTGGCTTCCAAATTATGCAATCAATTGTGAATACCCTGCTGCTTGGGAACCATGCCCTTTAGCTGTATGACTGAAGGAAATACTTATTGTACAGTAAACATGACCGTCCTCCCTAGGATTCCAAAAAACATTAAAAATAAAAAGACCATTCTGCAGTCTAACTATACGACTCCCACAAATCACTTGCACAGCTGTGGTGTGCGGCAGGTTTCTGTTAAATCAGGTCAGATTTTTATAACCATCACATGCTCAAAGCCATGTGCCCGAATTAAAAAAAAAAAAAAACTAGGTTTCTGCGACCCTGGCATGATTAGAAGGACACAGCCACTTAAAGATAAAGGAATGAAGATGAACAGAGGATAAAATAACCTCTTTATACATGGTGGTTCAAAGGTCAATTGACCAGCTTAGGGTTGCATATCAGGAGAAAAGTATGTGTTACACAGCAGTGAAACTGAAGCAACAGTAAGCCAACAGATAAGGAAGATATGGTCATATTGACCACCTGCTGTTTAGACATGCTATGACTAGGGGTGTTAACAATTAAAATGTGAGCCAAGTGTTAAAGATTTAAAATGTTGCCTAAACATTTAACCATTGTCATATGCATGCAAATAAGCAGTCCACATATTGGTATTAGCTTCAGTGTTAACACAGGAAGTGTTCATTGTAGGCCAGCTTATTTCACATTCAATATTTCTTCCACATAAAATTGAAGGCTGTACACAGTCTATACAAAAATACAGTACCTCAATCACAACATAAACTAAACTAACATCCCTAGCTATGACCATGTTTTGTATTTTTTTTTTTTTCTACAAAGTGTTATGGTGTAAGCGATACTTGGGCAGTGTTGAACATAACTTGTTTCCATAACTATTTCTCCATCAGTTACACAACACAGTCTGAAAACAGATGGAAAATTGTCCTACTGTAACTGAGCAGCTCTTATGCATTAGAAATGGCTCTCTTAGCTGCTCAGGAAGCATTATTCTGAAAAACTAAAGAAATGGGACAGCTGTATACATAGAAGTAGGAGAATGTTTTAAATTAAAAATATAAAAACAATAACCAGCTGCTGTACAATCTGCATGGACCGCAAACAGTTGCCAAGTTTACCAAAGTGTTGTTTATTATGGTGTTTCTGTCAGACTTGAATTTCTTCCGCACACTCCATGCAGAGCATCTGAGGATTTCACAGCAGAGTCCTGCGTGTTGTCCACAAGGGAGCAAGAATCCAGCCAAGACGCTTACCTCACCAAAGGCTCCTCGTCCAATCACTTTAAGGATTTCAAAGTCTTCTTTGTGTAGACGCATTTGCTTCACTTTTGAAGTGAAGGGCTTGGCTATAAAGAAAAGAAAAACAAAGGCATTATTAACAAGCAGGTATAGACTTTCAATAAACACAGAATTACAAATCCTTGCAAAAAACGACCAAGTCAATCTGCAATTCAAATAAAACAGCAAATCCCATATTTGAGGATGGCAGTGGTGACAAGTACTATAAAAATATTAACTTGAATTCCATATTAATGTTTTGAATTGTTATATTATTTGCCACTGTTGCTCTGATAAACATGCACATAGCGATAAAACCAAATGTATTATCCTTAAATGACATGAGTTACGGAACAGATTAATAGATGAAACGCATAGTACTTTTGGTTTACTGGTACAAAACAAATAAAACAAGGTTGACAGTGACATTCACTCCAGTTAATACTGGTATTTATGACACAAACCTAACTGCAATTCCTTTCAAAGAACATGTGTAAGAAGTCTCACAAGTTGATCAATATTGATCAAGTTTCACATATTTTACAATTGCTCAGCTTTGCAGATCCTACACAACCATAAAAAAAAAAAAAAATTGTAATGGTGTAGTCCCCTACAACAAATAATTGTTACAAAACAGATCAAAGTTAACATTTGTCTCTATTCGAGAGCAAATACTGTATCCAGATATAATTTAAACCCCTGGGACCCATCAAAATCCAAAGTATGTATTCAGTCTGGCAAGAGCCCTGATCAAGCATCTGCCTCTCCTGTTACTAAACCAGCAGTACAACAGTGTGTACACTACACTGTGGGTGCTTTTAATATCTTTCTTTGATTCACTCTTTATTGAAACAGTACTATACAGTGCCTTTTTTTGCCTAATTTATAGTTATGTTCAGAGCAGCAGCATTGCATGAATGCGTACTGTATTGCTATACCATTCTATCTGGCAGGAAGCTCTTGACGAAACAATGGCACAAAGAGACTACAATAAACACCTTGGAAGCCTTAACATTGTTCTACGTATATGTAACACTAGAAAGGATCAATCCAGCATTAACATTGTTCTATTTATATGTAACACTGCAAAAGGGTCATTGCAGCTCAAGTGGATCACATTCTGGGCAGGTGTGGTTGATGATATATGATGAGAAAATGGTGCCAGAGGGGGTGTCATTTGCACGCAAAAGAAGAGCTGTGCAACTCATGTTCTGCTGCTGCTTATTTATTTTACTTAAAATAATCAATTTAGCTGTGATGATTCAATATAGTATGAGATTGATTCTAGAGATTTGGGGTAAAGGAGTATACAGGCTACATAATTGTGGCTTTATTACAATTATAAATCAAAAGAATTTAGAACAGAAGCCTATATATCAACATTTGTATTTCTTAAAATAATAAATGGTACTAAAAAAAGTGGTCTATTTTAATGCATTTCACTTAATCTCCTCCTCACCATGAATGTGATTAGCACCTCCTGCTGTGAGAAGCCAGGACTACACAGTAATACATGAGCTGGAATGCACACTTCATGACTTTATGTAAAGGGTCAAGCACACAATAAGCAAAACTGCTGACACAGTAACACAAACACTGGAGAGTTTATGTGTTTGTGTTGCATATGCACATGAATGGAATGTGGAATGTTCATGAATACAGTAGTGCTGGGACTAACTAATAATGTTATAATATTCTCTCAAAATGAAGATGAATAAAAGTTGTCATTTTTGCTTCTGGATACATTTCGAAAAAATATTTATTTTAATTTGATCCAGCAATTACAAATATGTACACACATTTTCTGCAAGAAGGATGACTTCTAAAATGTGTTTATACATTATACTTGCATGTCATTTGAGGTACTGCAGTTTCCTGTTTAAACAGATTTGCTACAAGAATAAATACAATACACTTTTTTTTTTGGTCATACACTTAAGGCAATACCTCTTTATTAACACATGAGAACATGAGAAAGCTTACAAACGAGAGAAGGCCATTCGGCCCATCTTGCTCGTTTGGTTGTTTGTAGCTTATTGATCCCAGAATCTCATCAAGCAGCTTCTTGGGCATCAGCAACATCATCACTAGGAAGTTGGTTCCAGACTCCCACAGTTCTGTGTAAAAAAAGTGCCTCCTATTTTCTGTTCAGAATGCCCCTTTATCTAATCTCCAATTGTGATCCCTGGTCCTTGTTTCTTTTTTCAGGTCGAAAGTCCCCTGGGTTGACATTGTCAATAACACTTAGAATTTTGAATGCTTGAATCAGATCGCCATGTAGTCTTCTTTATTCAAGACTAAAGATATTCAATTATTTTAGCCTGTCTGCATATAATATGCCTTTTAAATCAGGAATAATTCTGGTTGCTCTTCTTTGCACTCTTTCTAGAGCAGCAATATCCTTTTTGTAGCAAACTGAACACAGTACTCTAGATGAGGTCTTACTAATGCATTGTAAAGTTTTAACATTACTTCCGTTGACATAAATGCAACACTTTTCACTCTATAGTCAAACACTGTGCTGGGCTTCCCCACATTGTATAGATGAAGACATTTCTGAGTCAACATAAACTCCTAGATCTTTTTCAAAGAATATCTATTAAAATGATGAGACCTCTTTACAAAAGTAGTTAAAAGGTTAAGCAAGTGCTCTAGGACTAGTATGCTTGCAGTTTATACTTGGGCTCAGTATATTATATAGCAATTAAAAAGTGAAGCAGTATGTACCAGAACGAAGGCCTGCTCTCCAAAACAGGCCATCCAACAGCTACTTTACCTATAAACATGAAAATATTTCCACTGAAAACTATATGGAAAAGCTACAAATGGACTGTATACTTAAATGCATACTGTCCAACATTTCTATGGAATGCCTGAATTCTGCATGCCTGAACTGTTGTGTGTGTGTGTGTGTGTGTATATATATATATATATATATATATATATATATATATATATATATATATATATATATATATATATATATATATATCATTATATTTTATTTATGTTATGGAAATATGACCTCCGCTGGCACATTGTAAATTTCACTTCCAGAGCAGCTAATAAAAGCAGAACTCAGCAAACAGGGTGGTACAATAAACCAAGACCACTTACAAGACTTTTTTTTTCCTTTTTGTAGCAGACAGTAATACAGTTCTGTACATACACTAGTGGGGGGCAGTGTATACGGCTTCATGTTGTTTCAGCGGGGGATGAAAACACTTATTGGATTTACTGTAGCAATCTAGGCAACTGTCAATGAAACATTCAAGGTTGTATAAATAATATATAGATAGCATTTCAGGCTATTATGTACAACATTTAGCAAACAGATGATGTCAGCACAAATGAAACGCTACGCAGGTGATGACTGAACAAATTACAGTAATTCAATATCATTAAGACTGTATGTATCACTGATGGGCAGGAGTTTCAGTCTAAGCTTACATCCATTGTGAATTTTCTTTTTTAGTGTAAACAGAAAATAATGTTAGAACAATTCTCATGGTGAGCTAATCAGTGTTTTATGACAATTCTCTTTTTTGCATGTTTTTAGACACAATTTTTAGCTAATGAAGTTATCAAGCAACGCACTTGATATAATGCGATATTTAAAAAAAAAAAAAAAAAAAACACCTAGTAATGACAAATTCACAAAAACTAAAACAAAAACAATGCCCTTTGCTTATTCTGCATCAATTCTGCATTTAGCTTTCTCCTTAAGCAGGTAGGCCCACTACAATGTGCTTTCCAGATAGATAGACAAAATACATTACAGTCCTGGTACATAAACACAGTGCACATGTTTTACCCAATTCATTTCAGTAAAATAGTTGATGTTTCTTTATGTTACGGGCAATTATGGGATACCTCTGTAAATGAGAATATTCCTATATGACTATAGGTATGTGTACAGTGCAACACAATTTGCCTCTTCCACAAGTATCTGTCTAAAAACATTTCACATGTAGAAAAACAGCCAAGCTACCATAAAAGGACCAGCCATATAAAAATGTTATATTTGCAAATCTATGTTAGACAACAACAGCAAAGTGTACAAAAGATGCAATGTAAGTACAAAAGATGCAATGTAAGTACAAAAGATGCAATGTAAGACATTTGGGAAAACCTGTCTCCCCATTTTTATTGCAGTAGGAACTAGTAGTTTTCAATGTCTATTATGCTCAACAGTGCTTTCTAAAGGTTGTGGTTGATTGTACTGCAAGGGTCTAGAGCAGTATAATCCCTTCTCTACAGCACTAGACTATGCTGATGTGTCCAACACCACAACACAGGAAATCAATATTATACGCCATAGCACATTTTAACATGTAAAGTTGCAAAACATTTATTTAAATTTCCGCTGCTATCTTTTCCTTCATAAATCAAATGCAGCCCTGTAGGCAAGGTAGTATTTTAACAAGGAAGACTAATTACGGTGTAGATTTGTTGCCCAAGGTATCAAAACACAAGAAATATAAAAATGAAGTCTTGTAGTCAGAGATTTACACCGACACAAAGTTTCACTTTCTTGATGTATCTAGTGAAATATAATACAGTAGTCCATTGCATATTTACCCGTCACATATCCGCCCTAACCGTTTATCCGCCATGACCAATCTCTTCAGCAACATTAGTTTATTATTGAACAGAGAAGATGAGTTCAGAGATTGTGGCTTCGTACACTGTGTTGCATGTGCTCCATGTGCAACCATTGCTGGTAGTGTCACATAAGCTGTTCAGTGTGATGATATATAAATAAATCCTGTTCGCTTAAAACGTAATTCTAAAAACGTAATTACACGTCTTTGGATGCACAGAATTAAAGAGACAGTATTCATAAATCTCTTTGGAAACACTCGTATTTGCTTTCTAATTGGCAAAGTCATTATAAATAATACAAAATAATCTGAACTGCAAATGTTTATCATGTCACCATTTACTTCTCACATCAGCATAATTGTGTGTGCCATTTAAAATGTTTACTGTATCAGAAACATTAACCTCAAAATTAAACTACAATAACTAACTATAATATTAAAGCCACCACTAACAGTATCAAAAGGGACTCTGTATAATTTTGCTGCTTTGCAGTTTTTGTAAACTCTTGTTTTCTTCATTCACTTTTCTTTTGCAAGCAAGAAATATATCCATTTCAAACACCGGTAACATATTCAAGCAGATGCTATTGCTGTTACTAAAATTAAGCTGCAGTAATAAACAAAACAAAAACTGTATGAGTATTGTGACTTATTTATGTTTATCTGAGCATTCATACTTCTAAAAAACGCAGAAACACTGTGCTTCACTGATATGGCAAGTTGAAAACGGCAAAGATCATGAGCAGCCCAGAGCGCTCTCCATCACCATACGCTTGCGTCACCGATATAACAGAGTGGAAATCCACTCAATTGAAATCAGGCACGTGTACAGGTGGAAAATGTGGACTTGATACATTCTGTGTTTTTTTCATTGGCAGTTCATTTTGAGCTGCTAAACAAACATTCAATAACTATACACAGAGTTTTATAGAATATATAATACCTTTAAAAAAACATTATTTTCTTTTACTTTTTTATTTGTACATCCTGCGTACCCCCTAGGACACTTACAAGTACCCCCAGGGCTACGTGTACCCCCGGTTGAAAACCCATTTAAACACGTTTTGGGAGAGTATAATAAAATTGTGCAAAAACCCATTGTACATTTGAAATTAAGCAGCCGTGGCTCATTAGCTGACTAATTTCTTAAAATCTGGGACAAAATTAGGTTGTCGGGGACAAAATGGTCGATAAGTGTGAGAGGGTCTACGATGCCCCATTAATGGCTTCTGCGATCTCCCGAAGCTCTTACGACATCCCTACAAATTTCTAACATGTCAGAAAACGTTAGTCCCCGACAAAGAAATTTGTGAAATGTGTGAGGTGCTACAGCCAGATTTCTTGACGATGCTGCCAGCAGCCAATAGGACAAACTAGCAACAACAGAGATGAAGAGAAAGGTTGTGCCCCACAAGGTGTGGAGCCTCAAAATTGAGGAAAGGATGGTGGAGATATGGCAGGAACACCTGTGTCTCTTTGACATAAGTGACATTTCCTATCATGATCGCTCATTGAAGGAACAAAGATGGAGCAAAATTGCTTTGGAACTTCAGGTACCTGGTAAGTAAATAATTGTTATAACTTGTTAACGCTGAAGCAGATAGTGTGTGTGGTAGTGTGTGCTCTCATGATCAATTTCTGCAGTCACTCGTATTCGATATCCCTTTTAACCCCTACTGTATGCTTGTATTGCTAATTTAATCAAAATACAAGGAGGGGTGCACGTCTGTGTGTTTGTGAGAAATAGAGATTGTAGATTACATTGTTGCATATTTAAACCTATGACAAACTTGTAGTAGCCTACTATTAAAGTTGTAGTCTGTTCAAAAGTGCAACACTTGCTCGTTGTACAAAAAATTTAGTTTAAAAGTCTTCAAATTATTCATCAGAACGGTATTCTAATGAAGATCGCTTGACGGCCAATCTCCCAAGCCAATCTTTTAATCTAATAAATATTTTGTACTACAAGCAAGTGTTAAGCTTTTTATTTTGGATGCACCTCAATTCGAGTTGGTTCAGAGAACAGACATCAAGGAAATAAATATTTCCAAAGGGATCCAATGGATCTTCTCCGTGTTTTCTTTTATTTTCCTGTGCAAAACATTGCACAGACAACAGCGATTGCCTCCTCGTTTGAGTCCATGATTCTCCCGAATGACGTCTCCAATTTTGCAATGAAAATAGGCACAGTCTGCGACAAGATATCTCGTGTAGTGTGTGTAGCTTGCAATCCCCGATCTACAGTGAGAAATCGTAGCTCAATCTGTAAGTGTGAGTGGCACTGTGTCTCCCGATTGCAAAAACCGTGCCGTGTAAACCCGGCTTAAAGGACACTGGGACTGTTGGGGATATCGTTACTTATTGATGTGTTATTGTTATTTACTGTTGTGTTATTGTTTACTAATTACTTATACTATTTTAGGTTGGTACGACATGAATTTAAATGTATTTCCTCATACAAAGGCGGTGGAAAACATGTCATATAAAGATTAAAACTATTTAACTGTAAATTCATGTAGATTTTTAATAGTAAACTGCAGTTATTTTTTTATAGACTGTAAATTGATTTAAAGTAAATTTTACTGAAAACGCTCGGCTGCCAGTCTTTTAACTGTAGAATAATGGTGAATAATAGTGCTGTGAGAGAAAGGAAATACATTGGGGAGTGAGACAATCCCTTTTGTTTCAATATTGTTGCTGGGAAATACTGCCAACACAGTACAACCCAGCATGCACTGGCACCCTTATTTAACACTAGCTAAAATGCTGAATAATACACTGCTGCAGTGACAAATATACAAGCTTAAAATATATATGGTGGCAAAAACAACCTTGTTTGTATTCATTCATTGAGTTTATAAATTAATATAAAAAAATACATCATGCAAACGAAACCAATGCATAAATGACATCTGTAAAAAAAAAAAACATTCTACAGAACAGTGTTTCTCTTCTTTCTTTAACAAGTAACTGGATGGGGTGCCAGGTTTATTTTACTCCAGAGAGATTATTTTATATAACCTGATACAAATGATATATATATATATTTTTTTAAATGTGTGTGTTTGTTATGTCACAATATCAGTATAAAAAGATAATTGATCATATTCTGTAAAAGTAAATAAATAAATAAAAATACACCAAGGAAACCACTTACTTGTACATGCAACAATCATATTATGTTAACACACTCAAAACACATTATGGATACTCTATCACTTGCTGGAGTGGTTGATTATTATTCAGCACAATGCAGCACTCTAGGATGAATGTAGGTCAAGTACAGTAACAACAATAATTCAAAAAGGCATAAAAGGAAAATTAGCTCTTTAGTTACTGCTCTTTATAGTAAACGTACTGAAGTATACATGAGATTCTTCACAACAAACAGTGCTTGTTTGTTCCACTGTTACAGTACATAGGAGCAGATGAGCTAACAATTTGCTGTTGTAGCAGGTACTAAGTAACATTAGAAGAGTATTCAGTATCATCAGCTTCCAGCTATAGCAAGCATCCAATAGACAGTAGATACCAGTGGAACGTCCTCTCTCACCCCCTCCGCTCCCCTCCACCTCCGGCAGACTAACTGTACCCCCCACTCCCTCCCTCCGCTCCGCTCCTTTTCCACCCTTGCCCCTCAGTGTGGAATGACCTACCCACGGATATCAGTTCTGCTCAGTCCCTGACCACCTTCTGGAGCCCCCTCAAGACACACCTGTTCAGACACATCTGTAAACCTAAACTTTTGACTATACTGGACTACATGGCACCCAGTTGTACCAGTTCCTGCATCAGCGTTCACTGAACTGCTCCATACTGTGCCTCATTCAACTACTGCTCCAAACTATAACTGTATCTTGCATTTCTTCACTCTAATCTTAGTCAAACTTGCTCTTACTTATACTTTACTGCATTCTTTATGTTGCTTAAATTTGATCTTATTGTACTTTCATAATTGCTCTTACCTGTATGATATTCTGCAATACAATGCAATAACTTGTAATATGATATTTTAGAATGTGGTACTTTGTACAGTGATATTTTGTAACAATTTTAAGTCACCCTGGGATGTCTGCTAAGAAATAAATAATAATAACAAATAATAATAATAATAATAATAATAATAATAATAATAATAATAATAATAATAATAATAATAAAAAATAATAATCTGAGAATCAAATTCTAAATCAATCCACGCAAGTACTGACTTTTTCATTCTGACTTGCTGTATCGAAAGCTCAATTCACACCTTTTGGACAGCAAATACTAAACAAGGACACAATGTATTTTATTATCCACCAAAATCTGCCAATCAATACTTTTCACCGACTAAAAGCAACTAGTCCTGTACCGGGAACTGAGTCACACAATCACTGCCTATCAGCTCGACTGGAGTGCAGACACAGCATCTGGCACTGTTCAGATAAGCTGACAAGTAACAGTTATTTGTTTAATAAAGTTACGTATTTTTCTCCAATTATGTGTCTGATCCTTTGTGAATTTTTGGGTCTATTTTCCTAAAACATTTCTCAGCAGAAGGGAACCTGACGAATCATACAAGTTCAAGGTAAATGTAGGTTTTAAAGGGTTTTTTTTAGTATTTTTTTTTTTTTTTTTTTTTTAGAAAATAATAAGAAAAATAGTTTTCCAATTGCAAAAGTGCCCTCTCAATGAGGGCTCTACCACGTGGTAGCTGACCTTGACCTTTGTTAGTGCCCAATTTGCTTAATTAGTAATGCCCAATTTGCATTTGTTTTTTTTACCAGCTTGAAATATGGTGCAAGTAAAATTCCCACAAGCAAAAGCCACAATCAGTCATTTAGCTAATTCAGGGTTTTGTATTGATTCCACAATAATCCTTTTTGAAATACATTTTAATATCCCCTACTGCATAAGGTAATGGGCCGTGTATGAGCTCTGTAATGAATCCAGAAAGAATGTTTGTCAAACGACAGCAGAAATTAAACTGGGTCAGTAAGTACAGTCAGTACAGGTTAGCACCCTGAAGGAAGTGCAGTGACTGGCCTTGTCAAACAGTAAAAGTGATTTCCAGTCTGAATGCGGTCACATCACAATTGACTACAGTACATTTACACTGAAGGCAAGGGTAGCATAAAAGTATTTTAGGTGAGGGATTGTGACAAGGTTGCCGAGTGGGTACAAGTGCAGAGGTGATGCTGTGCAGGAATAACACAGTCAAAAACTGTAATTTGGTTTGGAAAAGGGCTTTTATTTACTTTTAATTCGGGTCTGGTGACCAAACAATAAACCCTGGCAATACACAACAATGTGTAAAAGCGCAGAGGAAATAATAACGGGTTGCAGCCCAAAAAATAAATACACTTTATCTGCCAACAATACCTAACAGAGTCACCAGTCCTGGGTGCATGCAGTAGTGCTTGTGGTGGGTGATAACAGGTTATTTTTGTGACTGTGGTGTAGTGTTGTTCCAGCTTTGTGCTGGCCCAAGGCGATGGCTCAGGATATGTATTACCGGTCTGGTGGTTTACAAACAAGACAATTACTAACAACACGAAAAGAAACAAAACATTCACAGATACAACTGCAGTTTTCAATGGGGTCTCTCACAGTCCTTCTAGTCTCTAATCAAAACCAAGAAAAGAAATAGATTGCGATTCTCCAACCCCTTTTATGCTGTCACGTATGACCCCTTGCTAAACTAATGCAGCTCTCTACAATCTGCAGCTGCTACGTTTTCTATTTTCACTGCTTAGTGCACTCACAGTTTGGGAAGGAGATTTACAACCAAGCTTCATTGTACTTCTGTCAAAGGGATGCTAAACATATTCATAAACATAAAAAATGAATCCCACAAATTTGAAACTGGATGTCATCCATGAATGACTGGTAGAGATTTGTAATTACTATTTTTTTTTTTTTTTTTTTAAGGCTTGCAGAGTAAAATATTCCTGTGCAAGAGCAGAACATTAAGCATTTTACATTCTGCCCTGGGGAAAACGATATGCTCGTAAGAAACAAAACACGATAAACACATTTTACATGTACAATTATTATGTTCTGTTAGTGTTATAAATTAAATAAAAAAACTGGGCAAAAAACTAAATATTTAATTTAATAACTATATAATAATGTATAGTTTCTAACTCTGTACTGTATTTTGCCAGGCCTTGTAGTTTCTGAGCATCCCAAAGAACTAGAATGATGTTTTCCTCATTCTCTGTATTGTTCTTCAAGTAGCTTTTAAATTTGTCTGCCATTTACAGAGATTATGAATTCCACCAGCATGTTGACTGGAAAATCCATCACTGAGATTAATTGAAATGAGACACTTTTAAGGCTGCCACACATCAGATTTGCAATTTTTTAATTGGTGATGAGGTACTTTCACAGCACCATGACCACACACACCAGAAAAAACACAGAGGCAATGCAACAGGTTTGAAAACTGCCAGATCTATACAACTTAAAAATTTCTATTGACAAAACTATGATCAAGACATATTGTGGAAATTGAGTGTCTTCTCTGACGGTATTTCAACACCTATGGCAATAAAATCATACATACATATATATGGACTCCCATATATTGTCTTTCAATTCTGTATCTTTATAATTGTGATGACCTTTGTCAAAGCTCTGGGTATTTTTTCAACAGCAAGTATTATTGTTTCCTCCGTCATTTTGGATACTGCTTCACCGTTCTGTATCACCTGCATTAAAGCCGTTCTTTGATTGCTCAATGTCCTGGTTGGCGTATGACAAATTGAAAAAATAGGATTCAATCCTATTTAATTTTGTGTAGCTCCAGTGCCGCTCCTGCTTCGCCTCTCGTGTCGCCTGTGGTGTGAATGATACTTATCAAAAGTATAGGTTCTATTCATTTTATCGCATTACTACACAATTTCACTTGTCGCATCACGTCTGGTGGGTAGCAGCCTTTACGGTATGAAATAGTCACTTGGAAATACAGTAAAACAATCAACTAAAGTAAAAACAAATTGTACATACAGTAAGCACAGTATTTAGAAATACTACAACCCTTCAACTCATCCCATTAGAATACACAAATGCAACAGAGACAAAATAATCCAACTCCACATTTTCCACATTGTAAAAATGCCTAATGATGGAAACCCAAATGGGAAAATGGAAATGATTCAAAACAGATAGCCAACCTTCCCAGTCTGACAAGTCTTCAGAAAACAGTCTGTTTACTCTGCTGTTTTGAGGAATTAGGAATCTGTGCAGACACAAACCCCTGGGGGAAAGCAGTGTTTTTTGGGAGGAACAGCTTATACAGGCAACCAGTAGTGTAGTTGAGCTGGAACACGCCGGAACAGAGTTTGGGTTCTTTTTTCAACAGGCAGAACCTTGAGTTAACTTAAGAATCAACTTAAGAATAATTTCGATGCTTGCGCACCAATGAAATAATCTCTTTTCCATGTGGAAATGAAAATAGTCTTTCTGTAGCCCACGTGCCACTACTGATGGTACACGAATGAATCTAAGTCTCCGTCTCCGATAATCGGCATGTATTTTAAATGCTTGCAGAGACAAGTCACACACATCTCCTGATTCCTGCACAACTGTACGATTCAGTCACTTGTCCTTGTGAAGCAATGAAAAGAACCATAGGAACTTCTATAGTACTAAAGTTTAATAGGGCTACTATGTTTTAATGTTTTATAGCAAAAATGCTGATGAAGTAGTAGCCAAATTGTGTTTTTTAAAGCAGCCAAAAACTGCACTTACATTTAAGATTTAATATCTATACAGTATATAACAGAAATAAACTAAATCTTTGGCTCCTGACCAAATCCTTCCGCGAACATTCTGTGTTTTGTGATTCTAATGAAAATAAGCCCCTCTTATATGAAGGCTAATTACGTACTGTATTGTATATCTGTAACACAGACGGTCAAGGGTCCTAACGCAATATCCCCATGGGTGTATGTTACTGTATACCTTTCATGTTTAAACTTTGCTAAACAAATATGCCAAGAGATATAAGAATCATTTGTGGCAGACTTGGAAAAAGAAGCAATCCATAAGCACATTCTCCCAGGGAATGCTTAATTGTTATTTATATATAGCCCTATACAACAGTATCTCAATCTAGAGTTTGACAAAACTACTAACCCATTCGCTGAGGCAAACTCAATCTAATGAGGACTAGTTGATGTCTGTATCTCTGTAGTCCTCTCGGCGAGTACTAAAAACAAACGTACACATATACTCTCACATTAAGTCTTGCATTAAAAAAATGCAGGGAAATCAATTTTCTAACGTGGTGTAGCAATGGTGAATAAGCATTCACAAATAATGCTTAGAAAACAGTCACTCGGAACGGAAACCTCCCTTACATCTACCCTACAATGCCCACCCCAATTAATGGTGTTTTACGTTTGTGTTCTCCCTCTGTGCGGGATGCAAATTTTATTGGCCATTTGATTTTACTGAAATGCATTGCATCTTTTGAAGTGTAAGTGTAAGCGTAAAGTCATTTTACAAAAACGTGGAGATTTATACTGGGTTATGACCATGACTGAAGATGTCATTAAGCCAAGGGGGCCAGTTGTACTATGTTTTACTAAACATTTTAAAACTAATAAAAAAAACAATTACCATAATGAACATTATAATAGTAACACGTTTAAAGCTTGGGACTCGCTGTATGTATCTTGCCGTTGTTTACATTATCTTCAGCATATTTTAAGTGATTGGAAGCTAAAATTACTTTTTAAAACACACTTTTCTTATTCCAATACGGTACTGGTGAGTGATGATTAGTTCATTTGAAATCCAGGCTTTACTCACTGATAATAGGTGCACAGGCAGTGATTCCGTGAGTGCTGCGGGGCTCAAGTACCAATGGGGAAAATAAGGTTCTGCACAGTGCAAACAAATCACCTGTTATGTCAAATTATAGTGTGGATGCTTCACAAGCAGAACTGCTAATGCAGAGTTTAAAAATCTAAAATCCATTTATACAAAGTCTCCCAGCTTTCTTGAACAGTATTTCCCCTCGTATTTCTTTTGTATTTGTTATGCTCTCATTAGTATCTAAACCTAGTAGATTCAGTGTCTGTCAGTTCTGGCAGATTCTATTGAACTTGCATAAGTGGTTCTCCCCCACTGCTTATTTAAAAAAAAAAAAAAAAAAAAAAAGCCACCAACAATTTCACCCGAGGGCTACAGTGAAAAGTACTGTCTTTAAATTGGGACTTTAGTGAAGACTGCATGTGTACGGAGCACGTTCATTATTCTATATAGCAATAGCAACACACGTAATGTACAATAAAATAAACATTTTACTTGTGTCTTGTGTCAATTTCAGGTGGTGCTTCATGGTCGGCAAGGTAACACAGCTGAGAGAATTTTTTCCTCTGTCACCCTGTCTGGTGCTGTCAGTTTCTCAGCACACTACAATAGTCACTCAGTAACGAGGTGCAAAAAAAATCTAATATAAATCAAAATTTATAACAGTGTTTATGTTTTAGCAAAGTAAAATCTAAGCATATTTTTAAGGACCCCTGTTGTTGTTATTGATTCCAACTTAGACATTTCACATAGACTAGCAAGTTTACATCAGGACTAGCAATTTTCAAAAGTTACTAGTAGCACAATATTGTTAGTTTCTAACCCTGCTGACACCACCTGCAAAATAATTACACATACTTTACTGTAGACAGGAATGCCAGTCTACAGAGACTCCATTCAGCATAAAGATTAATTATTGCAACAGCTGTATCAATTTTATATCTGCAGCTAATACAGACAGCAATAGACATTAAACTGTCAAATTCCCTGGTCTAACAGGTATGTGATTATTCTACATGTGTTTATTCTATAGTAATATCAGGAATGAAATGAAACATAGTAATTTAGTTGAGTCATATATCCCTCCATGACTATGCCAACATCTGGATTTGATAAGCACACCATCATTTATAGCTGTAATGAAGTAACTGCATAAAAATGCTACATCTTCCACAAAATACTTTTATTTCAAGGTCGAAAATGATAAGTGTGGTTGCACTATATTTTACTCAATGAATCTCATTTAAGCTCAGCACTGTATTTCATGATCAGCTGTGCTACTTGTTACTCTGATTTGGACCTAAACTGGATACACTTCAACAGCAGATGAAACAAAAACTTTAAGAGGACACTAGCATTCCAGAGATACAGTTAGAAAAAGAACAAAAAAAAAAAAAAACTGACTGGAAACATCTGCTGCACAATATATAGTTTTTGTATCTACTGGCTTTCCCCAATTTGCCTGATGAATTTGTTAAGTAAATAGTCTACAATTGTAATATAAAGCCATCCTCGATAAGACAGCTGTGGGCTGTCTAATGGACCAGGATAGAGGGCAAGTAGACTGCTGGTTTACATTAAGCAAGCAACACTGCACAATTGAATGATCATTTCATAAACTTGTTATGCCATTCTGGAGAACTTCACTGCAGTGCCGTCCTTAACTTCTCTGCAGAGTAGGCTAATAAGTTAGATTTGGTCACATAGCCCTCCAGAAAAAAATAAAATAGACTTCATGTGTAAAAAACACAGTGCCTTGACTGTCGATGGTGGCCCTGCACTTGGTGTTATTACAAGCGTTTCTATTTGTTTATCCAGGTCCTGTACAATACAGTTCAATTCAATTACAAGACAATAGTCTTGTTCAGCAAACAAAGGTTAAACCTACAGTATAGTTGTATAATCCTTTTCTTAATACATTACCAGTAGCTTACTGTACACTTTCTTTGAAAGACACACATGATGGAAAAATATACCCACATCAAGGTGTCTAACCTGGGTTTGGATGGCATGACTAAATAATGAAAGCTGCTAGGGCTTATCTTTCCATAACTGTGTCAGTACTGAAATGTTGAGTGAACCAATCAAAACGGTTAACTTTGGGAGATGTCAGGAACTAAATTAAATGCTTCTGATTGAACGGGTTCGATTTCAGCAGCCAATGTTGTAAGTTCTGAAGATGTTTCGATTGGAAGAACCGATTAAAAACTAAAATAACAGGTCAAAACTTATTTATGATCAGAACTTTGTTAATAAACATATCAAAACAATTGCAATTATGTTATGCAGGAGTAAGTACAAGTAAGCAGGAAACTAGAGGAAATAATGTGGAGTTTTTTAAACAGCCTTTTCAGTAACACTAATTACATTCAGCAATCTGCCATCTGAAACCAGTTACTGTTTATGGAAAATGGTGAATACAGTATTTTAAAACTTATGTTACTGTAGTGTGGCTGCTGCCATGTGTCTCAAGGGCAGGGATGTCTGCAATAAAAAAGGTTGACTGTAGCGCAAGACAGCATTTTGCATGAACAAACAGTTGCACAGCAGTTGTCCATCGCACAACTGCTCAAAAGAATGCAGCCTTTAGCATTCTGTTTCATCAATGGCAAAGTGTCAAGTTGGGGTTTGTTTTAGGGGGAGGGGTGACTCATCACTTTATAATATAAAAGGTCCTATTTCTAGGAAAACATTTTATTTTACTTTATAAAACAATTATTTTGATAAACCTTGATAAAACTCAGGTTTAAAAATCTATTATTAATGTGATCTTTAAACTTCCAAAAATGTAACACAAAAGGGTCTTTACTGGATTTAAAAAATATTTAGAAAACAATTCATACTGTGGTTCATAGTCCATGTGTATTTAGGTCCCCCAATGGATTGAGGAAACTTGTCAAAGAATCCACTCAGAATGAGGTGAGGAAATAAGCAGTATTATATTTGAAGAGTATACTCTAACAATTACATTAACGTGACCTAATTAAAAAAAAAAAACACATTGTTACAACATGATTAGGATGTAATTTATTTGCCAATACCCATAGACTTCGGGGGGGGGAGGGAGGGGGGGGCGACCATGCTGCATGGTCATTGACTACAACTGGTTAGTTGGCCATTCAACTTAATATGATTCAAATTGAGTGCTCTTCTGATTAGAACGTTGACCCAAAAATGTATTAATTAAAATAGCAGTGCATCTTTAACAGACACATTTCATAAAGCTTTTCCAAGACTGCATTAACAAAACTAGTATATCCATCATTTCTACCTGTTAGAAATAAAATGACTTGGCAGGGTTGAACACAATATTCCCATTTCAAAGCAGCTTGATCCATTCCTGGTATGAATGAGAGCAGAATTTGACAGATACAAGCTGTAAACCTGCAGATTCAAACTGCAAGGAAATTGAAATTTTCTCATTGACACTGAAAGCTGCAGGAAGGACAATGTGATACTGAGGAGAGCTGTACAGGGATCACACTGAGACACATCAATTTCAGTCAAGATGCAACAGCATGAATAAAAAGTAAATACTGAACGGTTAGCCTTATTATTTGTTTGAAATAAAAGGACAATTCCAGCTTAATAAATGACAAAAAATCCGTTTGCTGTATTAAATCCACCTTTCAGCTATAGAAAGATACTACCCAAGGTAGTAATTAATTGGTTTTAATACAAATTGGCATATCTTGTACTACAGCAGTCTGCAGTTTTGCTTGGTGATTTCTAGACTTCATGTATATTTATAGTAGCTGTATATAATTCTTACACATTGTTTTTATAGCCTGGCAAGAATTGATCAACCCATTCATATCTAGCTGGAATGTCTTTTTCACCAAGCCTATGTTGGAAAGGGACTATACTGTACACAAAGTGTTCAGCATTTGCGGTTTATTCCAAAATTTTACAAAAAAATTAAAGGATTTTTAATCGAACCTCAGTTTTTACCGATTTATACCCAAGTCTACTATTCAGTATTGTCCCAGTACTATTTTTTTTTAGAAAAGACATAAAATGCGTTATATTTTGACTCTGACATTTTAATAAGCAGCTCTACGTGGTATCCTAGGATACAACACGTATGTTTAGACAGAGGATCAAATAACATTAAAACATTGCACATGATTGGTTCTCTGTTGCTTCACAAATATTACACTATGTAACACAATTTTTGTTCCTGGGTAGTAAGTGTTATTTCGTAATTGCTTATGCCTGAAAAGTATAGAACATGGCTATTATTCCCTACAAACTTTGCTTTTGTGACCAGGACAGTGATATTTTGAAATATCACTATTTCCAATGAGAAAACGGGAGCTTTTGTGTCTTTATAATCGTAAATCTAGAAAAACTACTCACTTCTAAATCTTTTGTAGTCATTTTTGTATTACTTTAGTATAAATACATGTTAATTTGGATTCATATGTTGTTTTTTTCTGACTTTATGTCAACGAAAAGACACAAAAGCTCCCGTTTTTTTTTCTCATTGGAAATAGTGATATTTCAAAATATCACTGTCCTGGTCACAAAAGCAAAGTTTGTGGGGAATAATAGCCATTTTCTATACTTTTGAGGCATAAGCAATTAGGAAATAACACTTACTACCCAGGAACAAAAAAAAAAAAAAAAAAATTGGTACACGGTGTTATCAACGGCCAATCAAAGTCCGATTTTTGTGGCAAGTACTGGGTGTAGTAACTAGCTTGATCAAAAACTAAATTGAAATACTTACATGGAAATATAATATTTTGAGTGGATGAGGAACGAGGAGAAAACATAAATCAGTTTATGAATATCCAAAAGAAAAAGATATTTCGAAGAATTCTAAAAGCTGATGTGGAACAGGAACACTCCACGGCATCGCCAAACAAGCAATCAAGATTAGATGAGAGCAAAACCTCATCCTCAATGTTGAGCATCCTCCTGCAGCAATAACTGTAATTAGTGGCAACATTAAAATTAATGTCTATAAAGACAAATTAATTGAACACATCTAAGCTAGGTTTTTATAGTTATTTTAGTCATAAAAATAAATAAATAAATAAATAAATTTTACCTGAATATTATTTTTAGTTAATGGGGACTATTTTCTGTTGTGGAAGGTTACACCTCAAAATTGTAATAAATCTTTAGAAACTATATAGATTTCTCCTTTCTTTTTTAGAAATCAATTTTATAAAAGCAATAAGGCACTTGGGGGTAGGGGTTGTGCTGGACATTGTCACTTCTTGGTTGGTTGCAAGAACTCGTGCCTAACAACGCACCAAGAAGTGACAATATCGAGCACAACCCATGTCCTCTCGTGCCTTATTGCTTAAATGTACCAAAATCAGCATTCACATATTCGTTTATTAGATTAGTTTACTGGTCTGCTGCTTTGAGTGAAGAACATACATTACTACTACGTGGTGTGTTGTTGTACAACTATGGCCAAACATTTTGCATCACCTGAATTTAAGATTGAGACAGAATAAAAATAAAAAATATGAACATAATTTACATCTTTTATTTAAGATGCAATCAAATAAACTACAAAATGATATCGCAAAAGTCCACTGAAAGCTATAATAGTATTTTAATAAACATTTTTATATCAGTCGTCATTAAAACAATACAGGTCCTGAACTGCCTCACATCCGGTAATGTTTGTTTGTGCCCATTTCCAAGACGCACTACTGTGGTCTGATCCTCCCCATTTTCATTTTTTATTACAAATTCTTGTAAAGAGCAAAATGTTTTTAACCAAACTAAACCATAATGTATAAAAAAAGAAAATGTATACTAACTCAGTAGCAGAGTTAAGTGAGCTACACACCATAATAAAATGTTAAAGCTGAAGTGATGAGTGGCTATTGCATTCCCCATCTTAGTTCACAGGTGATTAAGACAGGTACTGTTAAATCTTAAAGTCCACATCACTAAATATGAATTTGGGATGTTCAAATAGAGGTGTGGAGACCGAATGAAAACTCTTTGCCAGGTTGCTTTTCCTTCATTTTGCCATAATACAAAATCCATCCAAGCCTAGTTAATAAATAAATAAATAAATCACAAATGTAGTTGAAGTAGTAAATACTTAATTAAATGCATTTAGATTAAGAGATACGTATTAATACTGAACTGGGGGTGGAAATTTAAAAAGGAAAAAAAATTGCCAGTAGAACAGAGATGTCTTTTGAAGGATTAGAAGCAAGAAGTACTAGTGCTGGGACTAACATGAGATTTTCATGTTCGGATATTCGCTCATAATTGAAATTTTAGTTTGGCTATTTGTTCATTTTCACAAAGTAATAAAAGCCATTATATTGCTCAGAACGCAGGCAGAGACAGCGAAGCAGTAGGGGCAGGGGTTGTGTGTGTGTGCCTATATTTTAAAGCAAGGCGTTACATTAAGTAAACATGTTAAATTAAAAAAAAAAAAAAAACACATCCCAGTAGTCGTTGTGTAGACCTTACTTTACCCCAGTGAATTAACTACAAAACAAAGGATGCCAAATAGCAGCTCAAGTTAAACACTGTTTTGTTTTTTCTAAATAAATCGTGCATAAAGCTGACACAGCATTTTATTTTTTATTTTTTTTCATTTCTTGCCATTGCCGTTTCTTCGCAGTAAACAGTGGCCATAGATAACATGAGGTTTACTTGTGCCTTTTTGTTGCTAAATAAGCAAACAAAAACTGAAATATACCTTTAAACACTTCAAATAAAACAAACATGGAAACGGCATCGTAAAACTAAGTTCTCGTTTATTACGTTCCACATAAAGTCGCAACAAAAACATATTAGAAAACAATTGAGTGCGAACAGCCAATCAGCTTCCAGATCTAGCGGGCTTCTATTTTGCATAGATGCTCACTGGAACATTGACGTGCTTAACTGTGAATTAAATTTTCAATCAATCCGCGCATAAACAATTCATGTCTGAAACAGGACACCGTAATGAAGGTTCAATTCATAGCTACTGGACAGCAAATCAACAGGAAAGACCAACTGGTTTACAATTCTGTCATCAGCTGTATCAAACTACACTCTCCCTCAAAACCAGTCAGTCAAACTGCCAACCCTGTCAATCACTCCCTGCCAGCTTGAATGACGCCCCACCTCCAGTTTCGAGTCCAACTCAGATGTCCAGATAAATTATAATAAGAAAGAGTAAGACCCCAATAAATAAATATCTTAGCCAAGGTAATAATAATTGTAATAATAAAAACGTTTTCTCTACGTGCATGTCGTTTTTCTTTTCTAATCGTGTTAGGGACTACCTCAGCGGAAGGTTACCTCGCGAAATATCAGAAGTTCAAGGTAAATATAGGTTATAAAGTTTGTTTTTTTAAAACAGAAATTAAAGAAATAAATAGCTTTCTAATGGCGATAGAGCCCTCACGATGTGGGCTCTACCGTGTGGTAGATGACCTTGACTTTCGTTAGTGCCCTTGCCTACAGCTCAAGACACAACTCAAGTCGTGGTCATCAACCACACGGTAAAGCCTGCATCGACGGGCTCTATTGCTTAAATATACACCAGTGGTGGCTAATAGGTGGATCGCAAAAATTTTTTGGTGGATTGTTACGGCTGATGGGGAGAGCCTTCTGTGTCGTAGCACAGATGAAAATATCCCAACAGTTTCTGCATACAAGACTAAAAAAAACGCTTGTGCGAATGTACTTTAACTTAGATACATGTGTGATGAAAAATTCCTAAAGGTTGACTGTAAAAAATAAAAAAAAATTCTCAGCTGAATGTATAAAAAACACAAAAAAAAAAACTCAGATCTAAACTCTTATTGCTCAATCGAAATGTACTCTGTATTGGTGTCCACTGCCCACTGTTAATCGCACATTAAAAACTACAAAGCCCATACCCTGCCAATTGTGCGGTGGCTGCTCATTTCCAGACAGTTTGAAAACTTGTCAAACCAAGATGAGAAAAATAACTAATTATTTTCATGTGATTGGAGAGGTTTCAAAAGAAAACCGCAATGAACACTTCAGATATGTCTGCGTCTTTTCAAGAAATGAACAATGAAGGTATAGCAGAAGATGAAAGCGAACTTCAAGAAACGCTATGTAGTGACAGCGTGTTCAGTTGTAAGTAGCAAAAGAACAACTAACAGTGGCGAAAAGATTTTCCCTGACAATGTTAAAAAAAAGTCCATGTTTTGCACGTTTTGCCAGGATGCAGGGGAACTTATGGCAGGCAAGACTGCATTTAACAGGGAGCCAGAAGTTCAAATGTGAAAATATATTAACACAGTGCTTCAAAACGGCACGCAATGTGTTGAGAGGCATACATCCAGAAATGTCAGCCAGACCATCTGCAAAAGTACTGAACTGCACAAGTGTTATGTAAGAAAGGAAGGAAAAAAAAAGACTTGTAGATATTCAAGTGCCCCTAAATATTTCAGTGTGCGCCTAACTTTTTTTTTTTTTTTTTTTTTTTTTTTTTTTTAAAACTTAGGTGCACATCTTTAAGATGCCTAAAAAAAATGTTAGCATAGAGTCTTGCCTACACCAGGTTTTAAGACTCAGATGACAAATGCTGGTAACTATCTATGCTTAATATTAAAAATGCTTTGTTTGTGCATTTGTTACGTTTTTGTTGTTCTAGTTATTTTGTTTTATTATTGCTTTCTTCTGTATTGGACACTTATATAAAATCATGCTGTGGCAGGGCAGAAAAGCCCTGCACATAGAGGGGGCGGAGCAAAGCCCTGCACATAGAGGGGGCGGAGCAAAGTGCTGCACATGAGGGGGGTGGGGCAAAGCTCTGCACATAATGAGAGGGGGCAGGGCAAAGCTCTGCATGTAAATAAACATGCTGTGTTTGTTTAGCATGGGTGAATGTATTGTTATGATTTCAAATGTACTGTGGTGTATTGTATTATTATGTAAAAGGAAATGTGTTGTTTGAGAACGGGTGATGTTGTTATTGTATGATTTAAATGTAATTTGTGTATTAAAAAAAAAAAAAAACGATATTTTCTTTGTTATTGTTTGGCAGCATGGATGGGGTTATAGCCCCATCCTACTAAACCCAGTGCAGAATTAATTAATTGGATGTTGATTCAGAGATAGCCACGTGTATATAAACCAGTCTGTTTGTGGTGGATGTTCGAGAAAAGGGACATGTGTGTGAGAGAGACGGGGGAAAAAACAAACCAAAAGTAAAAAGTAGGAAAGGAAGCAATTGCTAGTGGTGTTGGACAGACCAGCACAGTATCTGTTTGGTGTCAGTGTTTGTGATTTGTTTTTATTTTTCGCTCTGTGAGCAGTGTTTTTTTCTAAATATTTATTTTATTTTTGTTTTCAGTAAAAACGGCGCACCTGCGCACTTTCACCCGAGTACCTGCCTGTGTGTATCTCTATCAGCTGTCTGGTCTGGTGACATCATCACTCGGCCAACCCGTCATACCCGCTAATAATTGTTGATCATAGCTTACTGGTGGATCGCGGAGCCCATTGAGATCCACCAAAATGGTTCACAGTGTTCGGTGTATTGGCCACCACTGATATACACAATCTGTATAAAAATCACTACACAACATTTGCAAGTAGGGCACTGTTTAACCAAGGCATTTCAGAATGACGTGCTTACCTTTTTTCTGTCCAGTTCTAAAGCAGCACAACGCTTTTTTTGACCCAGATGGCCTTTTATAGAGATCACTATGCATGCATGTATATAATTTGGTTTGTTTACTCTTTGTTGTCAACTTGCTGTGTTGATCCTGTGTTTTTTATATATTAAATCTCACATATCACATAGAGCTCTTTTTTATTTAGTGAGGCAGTAAATAAGTGCATGGTATTTTTGTCATTTCTAGCAAATACGAACATCAGATCTGTTTACCTTTTACGTCAAAAAATATTTGGATATTTGTCCCAGCACTAATTTTTATATATATATATATATATATATATATATATATAATATATATATATATATATATATATATATATATATATATATATATATATATATATATATATTATATATATATATATATATATATATATATATATATATATATATATATATATATATATATATATATATATATATATATATATACATATATATATATATAATATATATATATATATATATATATATATATATATATATATATATATATATATGTGTGTGTGTGTGTATGTGTTATAAACACAGTAACATAAACAAGTATCAACTGTTGATTTGCACCTTTTTTTGTTTTTATCAATAAAAAAAAAATACTGTGTTCTTGTTATGAACATCTAAAGTCTAGATAAACCGATATTATGGGTCATTTGTTCAACTGTAGCCCCCTCCCTTCAATCTTTAATCAACCTTTTACTCCAAAAGCATTTGTGGTAGAGACTTATGTTAGATGTCATATAGCACTGACTAATGTTACCTTACAAAGCTTGACTTAGACATCCAATTGCAGAACTGTAGCTGTAAACTACTCTTCAGTCGTTTGCGTAATTATACCAATACCAGATAAACCATTGTTTAAATATTGAATCCCTACAGCAGGGTTACCACACACACATATGCTGGCCTTATCTAAAAAAAAGGTTATAGCTTGTGCCTTTGAATAATGTGTCTACAAATAGAAAGATAACCAGCATAGATATATTTACTGATTCAGATGTATTGCAGGTTTTAACAGGTTCAAATTCCACTTAATAAAACATCAATTCACACAGTAGGAAAAGTTGCATTTACATCTTTAAAAAACAAGCTTTTGCATAAACCCAAAAGAAACAGTTGCTGCATGTTATGGCTAGTCAGACCTAAACGAAACAGTAAAATCAGAGACACAAAACCTCAACCTCAACATGCAACCCTTTCCATTCAGAAAATGCAGGTGTTGTCAGATATTGTACAGTAGTTGTAAAACAAAGGTCCTCAGTATACTGAATTATAAGAATACAGAAATCCCTTTTATAAGGCAGCCCTTTACACTGCAGAACAGGTTATAAGGCGGTACAGCCATGGCTCCCACTTGCCCCATAATACCATTAGTATTCTCGTTACAAGGCGGAACAAAAATAGCATGGTGCATAGCATTAACTATGGCTCCCAACTTCAGCGTTATAAAGGGGGAGCACTGTATCTCCAGGATTAAAACACCATGTCCCTTTTAATATCATTTAGGCAACTAATTTATTCAACAGATTCTTTCTTTGTACAATGGCTCTCAAAAGTATTCACCCCCCTTGGACTTTTTCACATTTTATTGTGTTACATCATGGAATCAAAATGAATTTAAAATTAGGAGTTTTTGACACTGATCAACACAAAAAAGTCCATAATGTCAAAGTGAAAAATGAAATCTGCAAATTGTTCTAAACTAGTTACAAATATAAAACTGAAAATAATTGATTGCATAAGTATTTACCCCTTTTGCTATGACACACCTAAATAAGCTCTGGTGCAACCAATTGTCTTTAGAAGTCACATAATTAGTTGAATGGAGTTCACCCGTGTGCAATCAAGGTGTTTCACATGATTTCAAGTTAAATACATATGGCACAACTGTGAATCTGTCTAGAACAGACCGTCCTCAAAAACGGAGTATCCAGGCGAGAAGGGCACTAGTCAGGGAGGTCTATGGCAACTCTAAAGGAGTTACAGTCTTCCATGGCTGAGCTGGGAGACACTGTGCATACGGCAACAGTACCCCGGGTGCTTCACAAAACTGGCCTTTATAGGCCTTTTGCCAGAAAGCATGTGGGAGACTCTGAGACCAAGTAGAAGAAGATTCTATGGTCTCATGAGACCAAAATAGTGCTTTTTGGCCTCAACTCTAATGCTATGTTTGGCGCAAGAAAACCATCCTTAGTGTGAAGCATGGTGGTGGCAGCATCATGCTATGGGGATGATTCTCTGTGTCAGGGCCTTTAAAGCTTGTGAAGATAAAGGGCAAAATGGATGCAGTAAAGTACAGAGAAATCCTGGAGGAAACCTGCCGAAGTCTGCAAGAGAGCTGGGACTTAGAAGAAGATTCATCTTCCAGCAGGACAATGACCCCAAACATACAGCCAAAGCCACACTGGAGTACAGTCAAGACGATTATTAAGAAGTGGAAGGTGTATGGCACCACCAAGACCCTGCCTAGATCAGGCCATCCCTCCAAACTGGATGACCGAGCAAGGAGTAGACTGATCACACAGGCTACCAAGAGGCCAATGACAACTTTGCAAGAACTACAGGCTTTTATGGCCAAGACTGGTCAAAGTGTGCATGTGACAACAATATCTCAAGCAAGAAGGAAGCCATTACTTAAGAAAGCCCACCTTGAATCCTGTTTGAAGTATGCAAAAAAACACGGAGGAAATTCTGTAGCCATGTGTCAAAAAGTTTTGTGGTCTGACAAAAGTAAAATTGAACTTTTTGGCCTAATTGCAAAGCGTTATGTTTAGTGCAAACCTAACACAGCGCATTACCCAAAGAACACCATCCCTATTGTGAAGCATGGTGGTGGCAGCATCATGTCATGGGGATGTTTCACATCATCAGGGACTGGGGCACTTCTCAGGATATAAGGGGAAAAAAATGAATGGTGCAAAGTACAGAGAAGTCCTTGAGGAAAACCTGCTGCCATCTGCAAGAAAGCAGAAACTGGGACGGAAGTTCACCTTTTAGCATGACAATGAGGAACAAAAAAGGAACAAAAAGGTAAATGTCCTTGAGTGACCCAGTCAAAGCCCGGACCTCAATCCAATTGAGAATATGTGGAAAGAGTTGAAAATTGCTGTTCACCAAAAGGTCCCCATCCTACTTGACGGAGCTTGAGCAATTTTGGAAAGGAGAATGGGCAAAAATTGCACTGTCTTGATGTGCAAAGCTGGTAGAGACTTATCCAAGTAGACTCAAGGCTGTAATTGCTGCCAAAGGTGCCTCTACCAAATATTGACTCAAGGGGGTGAATATTTATGCAATCACTTATTTTCTGTTTTGTATTTGTAATTAATTTAGAACAATTTGTAGATTTTATTTTTCACTTGACATTATGGACTTTTTTTGTGCTGATCAGTGGCAAAAACTCCTAATTAAATCCACTCTGATTCCATGATGTAACACAATAAAATGTGGAAAAGTCCAAGGGGGGGGTGAATACTTTTGAGGGCCACTGTAATTAATAACCACCATGTAACATAACAGAACGTTATAATTTAAATAATTTAAACTAAAGATTTAAACTAAAACTAAAACATATATATATATATATTATAATATAATATATTATATATATATATATATATATATATATATATATATATTATATATATATATATTTTTATCTAACAACAGAATGACATAAAAAAGGCCTTTTCTTTACTGGTAAAACAAAAGTTGTCTTTCCTATTATCGCAGCGAGATGTACTTTAAACAAATAACCTGTTTTGTTTTAAAATCTTCATAGCCCTTTTAAATAATTGTTTGTTGAGGAAACTAAAGACATGCCCTTGCCCTCTTTCTTGAGAGTATAGAGCCTGTTACCGAAAACAAACACTCAGAGGGAGTTGATGTTGCTGGTATTGCAAGATAAATGCTTGCCAAATTTTTACAGGTAAGGGAGTCTTTCCTGATTTGCCTTCCACCATGTTAAGAGAGTGTCTCTGCTGCTAGACTTTTCTGTAAGATCTTGTAGCACTTCTTTCTGCACACATGAAATCTACATTGCTGCTGTCTTCAAAAGAAAACATTGTGTCTATCACTGCCTGCTTCATTCTAGTTACCTTTCTTTTAACTCTACCACTGAACGGTGAACGCTAAACACTAAATAACATTTATAATATTTAGTGTTTAGTGTTCAGTGGTAGAGTTAAAAGAAAGAATAACTAGAATGAAACAAAAGAAATGCACAAATATAACACTTGCAATATTATTATGATTAATCAATGAAGAAGTGGCTTTACTACAAAAATATAAATATCTTCCGAGTCACTACAAGCGTCTGAGTCAGGCGCATCGCCACAGTTATAACCCTTTCAAAGCAACACAGCACATTAACACAAGCGGGGAGCCTGATAATTAAATGGATTTTATATTTTCCGATTTTCATTATATTAGGCTTTTAAACTTACACAATGTTCACTGAATCGACACAACTTAATGCATTCATTACACAGAGCTAAAATTAGCCACTTTTATCTGGTCATTCAGTATCTTATATTTAGTGATGCAGATTCAAAGCGATTTTTTTATTGTTAATTTTTTTTATAATAAATGATCATATGAACATAAATCAAATTCAAATGTTTGCAATGTTACCATTGCTGCAAAATACAACTGGTTAAAAGTATTTCCGTGGGATATATACAGTACATTTTATGTAAGCTTTTATTTATTTGGGAGTTGTGAATTCACCCTTTTGATGTCAGTACCACATTTGGAGTTGCATTTCTAACTCAATGGGAAGAAATGTTTTAACAATGTATATATTACCCTTAACTTTTAGCGATCAATTGTGAGATTGATACTACTACTTAAGTAGATGATAAAATTAACACCACACCTAAGTATTCATTCAAACCTCTAATCTAAACCCTGAAAACATCTGACACCGGGACTGTTAATCTTTGTATATAAAGTGTGGTTTGCTTTGAAATGTTTCCTTTGATGTCAACTACTGCTTTGATGTGTGATAATGGCATTACCACTACTTATGTAATAAAACGAAACCTGTCCCAGGCTGTACATAAGCACATCACAGTGCTGGAAATACTCAAATAAGAGACACTGCTTAAATCTAACCTTAACCAATAGGATAAATGCAGAAATGTGATTACATTAAGCATCTTGTAATGCAGCACAACTTTCATGAAAAGCAGGTGTACGGTATGTAAAAGATGATCCAATATAAAACAAGGATGTTGATCTTTATAGTAGTTATTTTTACCTGACAACAACCGTTCCTAAAGAAAAGTTTGTTTTGGGGAGAGAAAAGGACATTTGCTGGTGATATGAGCAGTTTTCTGTGGCTCAATAATCAAAGCCAAAATGTCCACCTAAATTACTGATGACAGCATTTTTTTTTTTTTAATTTATCACAGTAAGGAAACTTGACTCAGCCCAGTACTGTGCATTGAAATAGAGAATGCGATTTCTAACAACTAATGACAAGACCAAGTTCAGGGGTCAGTACCAAAGTTCCGGAGTATGGCTTCTTAATGTTCAATTATGAAATTCAAGGAGTTGAGCAGCCCTCCCTGTGAGGTGGAATGATCCAGACAGAAAAACTAAATAGATCACTCCTTTAAGGCCCTACATAATACAATATTAGTTGAAAGATAGGGGGTAGTAATATTATCTGGGCAACACATTTTAATAATTAAAAAAATATAAATAATAATAAAAATAATAATAAGATCATCTTTATATAGTGCCTTTCACAGCGGACCACCATCACAAAGCACTTTATAGAGGTAGGCTGTGAACTGGGCATTATATGCAGAGTTCACTTACAATAAGACATTGATTTAACATCTCATCCGCAGGATGGAGCACAAGGAGGTTAAGTGACTTGCTCAGGGTCACACAGTGAGTCAGTCAGTGGCATTTGAACCGGTGACCTTCTGGTTACAAGCCCTGGACTTTAACCACTGGACCACATGTCACCAAGCAGTTTCAAGAATGCTGATGCTGTCACAAATTACAAAAGAACTGAAGAGACACCACTTTTTTGTGGTCTTCCATTTTCATAATTGATACTGCAGCCATTCGGTCAGGTTTGTGTCCAGGGTATGACAGATATAACATTAGCTACAGTAACAGCTACAGCAGGATAAAAGTGTTAATCCAAAATCTAGTATCACCAGTGTGACTGGCTATATTAAAAAGCAAGAAACGCACTGATTTTATGTATATTTAATAGTTAACTTGCTTATTGTTAAATGCTTATAAAATTACTATAGTATTGCTAAACAAGGGTTACCGTGGAACTTTTCCCTAAATATTCACAGGATACAAGACAAGACAAGCTCTCAGATAGAAGGACTGATAAGTAATAAAAAAATTCTTATGTGTCTAAGTGAACCAGTCCTTGACTTCTAATGCCCCAGTTCATTAGCTAATTTGAAGGGAAAAGGTGATATTGTTTATCGACTGCAGACGGGCACAGTTCTCCCACATGTGAAATCAATGGAAAGCTATCCCATGTTATTACTGTGCAGTAGTTCAGTGCCCCTGCAGCTGTGGTCTTGCTCATTAAGGAAGATGTATTACACATTTTTAGGATTTCCAGCCTCTGAAAAACAAGGTCAGGTGCCACACTCCAACATTTGCCATGAAAGCAAGCATTTATCAAAACAGCTGCAACATTTGCAGTACATCAAGCTTCAATTTTGTTCTAATACCAGCCCAAAGTGTATAAACAAAAACACATTTACTGTCACTTCATTAAGCACCTCTCTCAAGAAATAACGCAATGTGTCACATGAGTATTTGGCTGAAAGCTACAATCACGAACATTTTCAAACTTGTCACGAGGATCATGAGCAGACTTATTTCATTCAGCATTCATATCTCAATTAAAAAAGACAATTTAAAACTAAACCACAACATTCTCTTGTGTGCACATTGCAATGTGTTTTGACTTGAATGAATGTGTTTCCTATTTTTTCCAGACAAATCAATAATTTTAAAACACCAAAACCAGACTTATTTAAATATGTCACTCTGTTAATAATAGTTGAAGACACATGTATACAGAACATTCTAAAGAGCAGTTTAACACAGCTATTTTACAAGCCATTTTGATCTGCATAAAATGGCCCTCACCAAAAAATGTACACATGTAACTCATCCTTCTATTGATAACCAGGGGGATTTTTCATTCATTCATGTACATGCACCAATATTGTTTCTACAAAGAAAATAAGATGTCCTGTACTATAACTGTCCTTTATAATGGAGGAATATTATTTAACATTAGACTAGTCCCTTTAAAAAAAAGGTATGCTAGTCACTCCCCCATTTTAATTAAAACCATTCAGACACTGCTCAGAGATAAATGATGACAACACTCATTAGTGAGGGACTCACTTTTGACCTTGACACAGAGGTGGGGGCGGACTCCACTGTAACTGCCACTTCATTAAATGCACTCGCAGCCAAGCCTTACACATACAAACTGTTAAATTAAATTCATAAAGACAGTTAAAGACAGGGTTATTACTGCTACTTTTTACCGTCTTAGTTACTTCTGAAAAAAATTGCTACCTATTTTATTATATACTTTTGCATTATATAGATTATATCAATAGCTCATGGGGCACCTTCATATTGTCATTTACATTTTAAATAGTGAGCAGATATGTTTGTTGATTGTTTGAGTAGTACTGTTCTTTGGGATAACAAAATACTGAGCTCAAGTTTCATAAAACAAAACGGCAGGTGCTCACTGTTTGGTATTTGAGTTAATTAATCATGTCTTTTTGGCAATTTTAACTCAACGCAAGAACAGCAAAAGATACAACCATACCCTACTCGTTTAATAAAGATCACCTGGTTGCTATTGCCATGATTGAAGGTGGCCTCTGTGAGAGAGGTTGCCCGGAGAATGAGATGCTCTGCTTCAACAATCAGCAGAGTAGTCCAGAGAAACCGGGTCTGGTGAGTGACAGGCCACGTCCTGAAAAGCAGAGGGTCACTTCCGACAGATCCATCTGCAGAATCGTTTTCACACTGCAGTGGATGTCATGGTGAGCGTTACGCTGACTGTTGTGTTGTTCAAGCCAATCCGTGGGGTGGTGGAAGTGTGATGATGTGAGGAGGAATCTTCTTAACACAAGAATGCCTTTGGTGCAGATTGAGGGCAACTTTACTACTCAGCGATACATTAACAAAGGCAACAGTTTTTCCATTCCTGTAAGCCAATCCGAAATGTGGATTTTCAAGCAGGACAATGCGAGACCACACATGCTAGGATTACACTATGTAACACAATTTTTGTTCCTGGGTAGTAAGTTATTTCCTAATTGCTTATGCCTCAAAAGTATAGAACATGGCTATTATTCCCCACAAACTTTGCTTTTGTGACCAGGACAGTGAAATTTCAAAATATCACTATTTCCAATGGGAAAATGGGCAAATGTGTGTCTTTTCGTTCACATAAAGTCAGAAAAAAACAACATATGAATCCAAATTAACATGTATTTATACTAAAGTAATACAAAAATGACTACAAAAGATTTAGAAGTGAGTAGTTTTTCGAGATTTACAATTATACTGTATTTATAATCTTTTGTAGTCATCTTTGTATTACTTTAGTATAAATACATGTTAATTTGGATTCATATGTTGTTTTTTTCTGATTATGTGAACGAAAAGACACAAATTCACCCATTTTCTCATTGGAAATAGTGATATTTTGAAATATTACTGTCCTGGTCACAAAAGCAAAGTTTGTGGGGAATAATAGCCATGTTCTATACTTTTGAGGCAAAAGCAATTAGGAAATAGCACTCACTACCCTGGAACAAAAAAAAAAAAATTGTTACAGTGTTATAATTGTATGACTTCAGAAAACAATGTTGAGGTCTTGCTTTTTCTCCTGACCAGAGTCCAACAGAACATCTGTGGGATCAAATCACCAGTGCCACCCACAGGAGACAACTGCAACCAGCCAACCTTCACCAGCTGGCTGTAGCGGCACAGGAAGAGTGGCGGAACATCCGACAGCAGTCTACCCAAAGGCTAATCAGGTCTAAGCATCAAAGCTGCCAGGATTGTGTTAACCCTCAGGGAGGTCATACCCGATACTAACTTTGTAATGTTTTCATTTTGACAGTGTCAAGTTTCATACTGAAAACTTATGATTCTTTGATCTGTATTTTTGTTCACATTTTCGGTGATTGTCTAAAATATTTGATCACATCCATTAGACCCGAGTGTTGTGGTGTTGTGTTTCTTTTGTGCATCAGTATATGCTTGCTACGGTATTCTTGTGTTTCTGGGTATACATGATAATCGGTTTATCCCATAACCCCCCCCCCCCCAATCTTGCACAATTAAATATGTAATTATTATTTAAAAAAATAGTTAAAAAAAACAGAACAGTAAACTAAAGGGAATTATGTCTACCTCAATTTTTGCTGAATTTATTTTAATCAACTGATTTGTCCCCAAAAATCATGTTCTGTAAAACTGCATGCATTACCTAATATATCCCTTTGATTACAGATCATATCTCTGTTTCACTGTAGGCTAAAGGCACTGTGACTATAAATCAAAGAAACCATACAATTCCTGAACTGACTGACATTAGTACCATATAAAGGCAAATGAGAGCTGAAGTAATTACTAAACTATCCCCATAATGGGGTAAAAGATCATGTGGGAACTGAGCTTGCTGTGTCAGACATTTTCTGTTAAAATGGTAAATGGGGAAAAAATAATACAGTAGCCAAAAGACATACCTGTTATTGTTATTTATTTACTGAAATGTTTGTGGGAAGAAAAGCATATGTGCAGTCTGCTTAATGTTTTAGATTTTTTTTTATTTATTTAGATTTTTATTACCTCCCCCCCAACCCCCACATATTTACTGCACAATATTGGAGCAACACATTTGAAAGATGAACCATGTGGTTTTAATGATTGCTTGAGCCATGCACAAATTACAAAAGAAGAGAACAGACACTAAGGAATTATATTTTGGTTAAAAATGTAACAATTGAGGGGAAACAGCGGTTTTAAAGCACAGGTGGATATTACATGTTTTTAAAGAAATTACAGATAAATCTTAGCACTTGTTTAAACAATAGAGAGAAAAACATATATCAGTGACTTAGGGCTGCTTATGAGGTAAGAAGTTATACTTAGCGACTTTAGCTGTCCTACTAACAATCGAGATACCAAATCACTGAACCACAGGATTTCCTGGTGTTATGTCAATACATCACACACTTCTTTACTCGCTGCATCTGCAACTTCCTCCGACATAGCAAAAGGAAGAGGTGAGGAACCCAGTGGCATAACAGGAACAGACTGCAATAAAACAGGTGGGAGCAGGAAGGGGGGCCTAAAATGACTTCATACTTTCACAAGCCACAAATATCACCATGTGCAGTAAAAATAACCTTTTTCCAGTTTAACTCTAGTTCCAGCTTTGTCCAGCTGGTTCTGGTGCTCATGTAGTGCAGTAATGAGAATGAATAGTTTAATGAAAATTGGATAGATGCCAAATGTCATCTGGTAAGCAAAGAAGGTGTTGGTACCACAGTAAATTCTATTAAAATTACCAGTTTGCATTAAGCAGAATCTCAGGACACATTCAAAAGTGTGACCACAGACGGATGGATAAACAGACAGAGGCATATGTATATACCACGATCTAATACTCCCAATTACTTAATAATGTTGGTGTCCCATGCAGATGGACAGATGTACATATAGACAGGCAGAAACCCACGTTTATTTCCAGAATCTAATACTTTAAATAACTTACGCTAAATAATGTTAATACCAAGTTTCATCACAAGTCGGAAAGTGTGACATCAAGGGGGAAAAAATATGTTTTCCGGGGGTTCACCAGCTGGTTCGAGTTGGTGACTGCTTAGTACATGATATTGTAGGTTTTATTGTGTATGTAACATTATCCATTAAAACAAGGGAATATGTTTGAGAGAAACACCGCACTCGATAAATACAATTTGCGAAGTTTAAAACTCATGATATTTGACATACAGTAAACTGCATCCTCTGATTACAAATGAGAGATTAGATATTTAGAATGGCTCAATGACAGAAGCAGATTTGATCATTTAAATAACCATACTCCATTTAGTATTCAAAATGAGTCAATTTAGAAGACGTCGTAAATAACATAAGGTTTATGCTTCAGTTAAGCCATTACTGTAAATGACACAGCATTATAAATCATAACTGTGATATGCAGTCTGTACTAAAAGCTAAAGAGTGCACCGTGTCATTAAAAGGTCTATCTCTGATACTGTGATACATATTGTCTTGTCAATATGATTTTAGTCATAGTATATTTTTAAAGCACAGAAAATATAAATTACAAAAGTGGATAACTTCTTGCAGGGCACAAGTTAATTTTACATGTGTGAACACAGTACAATTACTGCAAGATGGGAAATTAAATGCAAAGAGAAGCTAAGTTGTAATACTGGGCTAGAAACTTAAAATCACATTGAAAATATTGTCAGTAGTCAGTAACTATACTGTATTAACCTGCAACAGTATGTTTTATGTCACAGTAATTAACGTTAATTAGTTAATTAAGTTGAAAAAGACATTTAAATAAAAATTAACAGCAAGTCAATTTATCAAAATACAACATCACACTACTTTAAAACAGAAATAGAAGAGTATTCAAATATATTTTTATGTTCTTGTTCATACATTACTGCAGTAGGTTTTTAAACATATTAGATGGGCCAGACAGGGTCAAGAACGTTAATGAATTGTCAGTTTTTAGGAGTGTCCCTCCTCCGGATAACATTATACCAGAAGAGACACTTAAATATTTAATCTGTTGTAATATAGCAATGCATCATCTGCATTCATTCAGCTAAAAGGACTGAATGATAAAACACAAGATGCTCACTCACACTGTTACCCACGCTTGACAACATTCATGTGAATGTTGTCACTGCTGTGGATGTTTAGCCCTAGGCACTGAACGCAAAATCCCATCTCAATTTATTGAAGTTGGCCAAAAGACACTAGTACTGTACCAGAGTTGTAAATACAAAATTAAAGCTATCCATGTAATGAGAAAAGCCCAGTCCATATACAATTTGATGCACTTAAAATATTATACTAAAATGACTTCCCAGTTGTCACAGCTGGATAAGTCGATTGCACCGATAGACATGCAAATAGAAGCAAGAAGCAAAAGAAACCCACTTCTAACCCACGTAGTTTCCAAACCATCATGTTTCAGTAATAAACCTGTTACTGAAAGGTGCAGCATTTGCTCTACTACAGTACAGTAGTGCATACAATAAGGCAATTCTTTCCCATAAACAATTTCAAAAGGCTTTAAAAATCACCACTGTTGTTTGAAAATAGGAGCAGTTCAAGTTTTATAGCCACCCAATAATTGTGCAGATGGAGACCGTGCAACAGACAGAGATCTAATGTACCATCAATATTAACTGCCAAAAGAAATAGCTTTTCACACAATTCATATTTTAACTGAGCTGTAGTAGGCCAAGGCTTTATACCATTCTTTAATTGAATTCAGTAATAGCACTGTTTTAACCCAGGCCCAGGTTTTTTTTTTTTTTTTTTTTTTAAATACTGTATTTGAGACTCTTCCTAGAGCATCTTGGAATCTGGTGAACATTATAAAGTACTTCAGGAACTATATGAACGTCTCTCTTTCGAACACAATATTTTGTGTGTGTGTATGTACACACACACACACACACACACACACACACACACACACACACAGTACCTATAGGAAGTATTCACCCATCCTGGGATGTTTTCACAGTTTGTTGTGTTACAACCTGAAATCTTGATGCACTTAAATGGGACTTTGTTTCCCTTTGATTTAAACAACCTACAACATTTTCAATGTACGAAAAAATGGGGGGGGGGGGGGGGGGGGGGGGGGGGGGGGGGGGGGGACAAAATCAATTAAATATAAAAACCTGAAAAGTCTTAATTAGCTAAGTATTCACCCCCTTTGCTATGACACCTAAATAAGCTCAGGTACAACTAATTGTCTTCAGAATTCACACAATAAGTTAAATGGAGTCCATCTGTGTGCAATAAAAGTGATTCATATTATTTCAGATTAAATACACCTGTCTTTGTAAGGTTCCACAGTTGGGTAGTGCATTCAATGCAAAGATACTACCATGAAGACCAAGGAGCATTCAAAACAACTCTGGGATAAAGTTGTGGAAAGGCACAGATCAGGGGAGGGGGTATATAAAGATTTCAAAGGCATTGGCTATCCAGTTGAGCACAGTTAAGTCAATCATTAAATGGAAGGTATATGGCATCCCTCAGAATCTGCTTAGAGCAGACTGTCCTCCCAAACTTAGCAGCCGGTTAACAAGGGCATTGGTCAGAGAAGCCACCAAGAGGCCAGTGACAACTCTGAAAGACCTAAAGAGTTCCATGGCTGAGATGGGAGAAACTGTCCATGTGTCAACAATACCTGAGGTACTCCACAAATCTGACCTGTATGGAAGAGTGGCAAGAAGGAAGCCATTTCTGAAAAAAGCCCATGTAAAAATCCCGCTTGGAATTTGCAAAAAGGCATGTGGGAGACTCTGAAAAGATGTGGCAAAAGATTCTGTGGTCCGATTAAACTATTTGGCTTAAATGCAAGCGTTATGTGTGGCGCAAACCTAACACAGCACATCACCCAGGTAACACCATCCCTACTGTGAAGCATGGCGGTGGCAGCATTATGCTATGGGGATGCTTTTCATCGGCAAGGGCAGGGAAGCTTCTCAGGGTAGAGGGCAAACTGGATGGAGTTAAATACAGGCAAATCCTTGAGGAACACCTCAGGAAAACCAAAAGACCTAAGACTAGCACAGAGATTCACCTTTCAGCAGGACAATGACCCCAAGCACACAGCCAAAATGACACTGGAGTGGCTTAAAAACAAGAAAGTGAATGTCCTAGAGTGGCCCAGTCAAAGCCCAGACTTGAATTCGATTGAGTTCTGTGGCAAGACTTGAAGATTGCTGTCCACCAATAATCCCCATCTAACTTGATAGAGCTTGAACAATTTTGCCGAGAATGAGAGAACACTGCATGATCCAGATGTGCAAACCTGGTAGAGACTTACCCCAACAGACTCACAGCTGCAACTGCTGCCAAAGGTGGTTCTACCAAGTATTGACTCAGGGGGTGAATACTTATCTAAGCAAGAGATTTAATTTTTTTATTTCATTAACAATAAAAATTATCTTGCCTCTTCAAAGTGTTGAGTAGGTTGTGTAAATCACAGGAAAAAATCTCATTTAAAGGAATCAAGATTTCAGGAAGTGAATACTTACTATAGGCACTGTATATGTGTGTGTGTGTGTGTGTGTATGTATATATATATATATATATATATATATATATATATATATATATATAATAGATTCAGTAAGTTACAGGAAAATAATTCCATCTACGGTTTATGTGATATCATAAAGTACGAGACCGTTAGGTCAAGTTGTTTATTAACAGTCACAGAAACATGAGTATCCATGTATGTACAGTACCAGTCAAAAGTTTGAGTACACTTGTTGGAAACTAGGTTTTTTCATAATTGACAAAGTTTTACGTCGTATACGTTTCTGTAAATACTTGAAAATGAAAACACATGTTACAATAGCCACCCTTTGCCTTGATAATAGCCTCACAAACACGAGGCATTCGGTTAACAAGTTTCAGCAGGAAATCACCAGACATGTCTTCCCAGCTCTTCTGCAGCAATTCCCAGAGATGTAGGGCACTTGTGGGTAGCTTTGCTTTGACTCTTCTATTCTATCCAGTTCTTTGGGATTGAGGTCTGGAGACTGGGCAGGCCAGGTCATTAGATTGAGTTGTCCTTCACTTTCCTTCTTCGCCAGATAGTTTTTGCACAACTTTGAGGTGTGTTTCGGGTGATTATCTTGCTGAAGAATGAAGGACTGCCCAACTAGCCGTAATCCTGATGGAATGGCATGCCTCTGAAGTATGCTATGATAGCCATGCTGGTTGAGCTTGCCATGGACTTGGTAAAGATCACCAACTCTGGCACCAGCAAAGCAACCCCAGACCATGACACTGCCTCCTCCATGCTTGACATGCAGAACTCATGCACTTACCCTCTCTGCGTCTTACAAATACTCAGTGGTTGGACCCAAATATTTCAAATTTTGATTCATTGGTCCATAAGACCGACTTCCACTCCTCAAACATCCAGTTTATGTTTTTTGGCCCAGGCATGTCACTTCCTCTTATTCTGCACTCTTAACAATGGATTCTTTGCAGCAATTCTTCCAGTTAGGCCAGCTTCACGCAATCTCCTCTGAACAGTTGATGTTGAAACATCTATAGTAGCATTTAGCTGAGCTTGTAGTTCAGGGGGAGTTAATTGCCGGTTTCGCAGACTTGTGACTCGAATGAACTTGTTCTCTGATTCTGAAGTCACCCTTGGCCTGCCTGACCTTGTTTGGTCCTCATGAGTGCCAGTTTCTTCAAATCATTTGATGGTTTTGGCCACAGCAGTTACAGACACTTGCAAAGTTCTTGCGATTTGTCTTAAAAATTGACCTTCATTTCTTAAAGTAATTACAGACTGTCTTTTTTTCTTTGCTTAGCTGAGCGTATTTTGCCATTTTCTGCTCCCTTACATTCAGGAATGACAAACTTGTGCCTATGCTACCTATATTTACAGTAATGGACCCTCACCTGTTAATAACTGGTGAAAAAAGGTTAATTAGGTAACATGCTAGTTAACTCAAAGAACATCTAACAAAGACACTTTTATACATAGGCCAGTGTTCTAACACCATGTTATACACATTTCAGACTTTCAACTGACTTGGGCTTCAGAATGAAATCCCCTTGCTTTGGGAGACCATTTCATTGAAATTGACAAGATTTATATTTTAATTTAAAAATTTAATTTTTTAATGCAATTCACTTATGATTATCAGCTTATATAAGAACACATTTCATATAATTAAATATTAAGTGTTTATAGACAAGTTTATACAGTTAAAAGCATAGATAATCATGAAGAAACCAGGTTTCAAGCAGGTGTACTCAAACTTTTGACTGGTACTGTAGGTATATGTTTTATTATTATTATTATTATTATTATTATTATTATTATTATTATTATTATTATCATCAAAGTATTCCACTTAGTGTAATGAGATACATGAAACGTGTTATTCTATAACCTGGTAACCTTATTTCCTGGAAGTTTTGTTGAAAAATATTGATGTTTTGGAAAAATACAAGCATTATTACCCAAGTGATTTTTTTTATTTTTTATTTTTTTACAATATTTATTACATCACTAGCTTCACATGCTTCACGCGGTCATTGAGAAGCCGCTAACACATAACCTTGTAGCAACATCTGTAACTCAATTTAAACATTCCAGCAACTATCTTAAAAGGTTGTGTGTCAGTGGGAATTAAGTAACAGTTTTGTTTTATAACACAATTACATTGTATTGTACACCCTCAAGTATAAAGTGAAATTATTATTACAGTCTTTTTATATGCACTGGTTAACAAGGATATGGTATGCCGAATGTTAGTAAATTAACAAGCTGAAGTATGAATTTGGATTTAAAAATGGAATTAGATCTACCATTAATAACAATAATAATAATAATAATAATAATAATAATAATAATAAATTACAAACTTCTAAAATGTTCTTAAATATGAACAATAAAAGCAGTATCATTATCAAAAATAAATTATTATTTCACCTCAAACTTGTACATTGTTAATTCAATAAAACACGTTAAAATACACCAAGAGGTTTGTATCTGATGTACTTTCAGCACGCTTAATTATCAAAACTTTTAATAATGTACTAACTGCATTAAATAAATATGCATTACATGTAGACTACCTTACATTACATTTTTTTATTATTATTTACTAATCCTGAGTCACTTTCATTGCTGTTACTTCATTTCACTCAAGCGCTCCTCATCTTCAATGGCAATGACAGAGACCCGGCGCTTATTACAGACAGACGATTATTTGAGACCCGGCAATTATCTGAAGTTTTACGGTATTATAAGCAAGCATTCCAATGCCATAATAAATGTTTATTCTTTACAAGCAATATGCACACTGCTCTTGATTATTTTCTAAAAATCAATATTTATAAATAAAATTAGTTCTTCATTTCCTTATCAGTAATAAAGTAAAAAAAAACATGACATATCAATTTAGATCATGAAACATTATCTGCTTATATCCACAAGTTTCCTGACATTTATAAATGTTGAAAAAACATACATATTAAAACATGACAGAATAAATGTTCTAATATAATTATGTCAAACACATTGGATTTACAGCGTGTTTCCATTTCTTTCTTATCTCTAAACAAGTTCCTGTGATGTTTTGTTTATGCCTGCTGCTGTAAACGGTCTCCTCCCTTTAAAAATTAAATGCCTGTCTCAGTGACGTCACATGAAAAAAATGATATCAGGCAGTGAAATTCAATCCCTCCCCTATCCAATGATATGAGTTTCCAACCTGTAAGCCAAAGTATTACACATAGTGTTTACACGATTATGGTCCTCAAAGGGTTAATAACACACAATGAAATCATGTACAGACTGGTACCTTAGGAGCAGATTTATAATTCAACAGTCTAGTATAGTAAAAGGATGATTGGGAGATTGTGTTTGTGTTGGGCATATTGATGAAAGTGGTTGAAACAATACTACTGTGGTTTTCGATCTTCATTTTAAAATGACAAAACCTCTAACTTCATGAAGCACATAAGAAAAAGTGAGTAATAAAACTGACCAGTCTACAGTTATGGCCAACTTTTTTTGCATTAATCCATAGAATTAATAAGTGTTGTTTTAGAAAATAGAATGAAACCTGCTGAATAATGTTGGTTAACATACTGAATTACATACCGCTTTGCAGTTTTCCCACATACTTCATGAAAAACTGACAAATTGAGAAGAAAAACTTGCTTCCTTCTGCTCTGACAATGTTCCCCAACTCTGAAGATTGTTTTTTCCAGCAGGACAATGCTCCATGCCACACAGCCAGGTCAATCAAGGTGTGGATGAAGGACCACCAGATCAAGACCCTGTCATGGCCAGCCCAATCTCCAGACCTGAACCCCATTGAAAACCTCTGGAATGTGATCAAGAGGAAGATGGATGGTCACAAGCCATCAAACAAAGCCGAGCTGCTTGAATTTTTGCGCCAGGAGTGGCATAAAGTCACCCAACATCAGTGTGAAAGACTGATGGAGAGCATGCCAAGACGCATGAAAGCTGTGCTTGAAAATCAGGGTTATTCCACAAAATATTGATTTCTGAACTCTTCCTAAGTTAAAACATTAGTATTGTGTTGTTTAAAAATGAATATGAACTTATTTTCTTTGCATTATTCGAGGTCTGACAACAGTGCATATTTTTTGTTATTTTGACCAGTTGTCATTTTCTGCAAATAAATGCTCTAAATGACAATATTTTTATTTGGAATTTGGAAGAAATGTTGTCAGTAGTTTATAGAATAAAATAAAAATGTTCATTTTACCCAAACACATACCTATAAATAGTAAAACCAGAGAAACTGATAATTTTGCAGTGGTCTCTTAATTTTTTCCAGAGCTCATATATATATATATATATATATATATATATATATATATATATATATATATATATATATATATATATATTTATTTAAAGCTGAAAAAAAGTTATTTGTGAACTCCAATAAACCAACGTTGTCTTTCGCCAATCAAATTGTAGTGCGTCTAAATAAAGGTTTGAGTTGACACAAACAGACTTTTAACATCTTCTTTATACAGCCTTTTTCGAGTGTGATTTAATTGCGCAGCATCTTACCTAGTTACGCGACAAGTTGATAATATCTCTTGACTTGAGCCAAAGAAGCAGGCACTATAATTTAAGGCATTACCATAATGGGTTTTGTACTAAAGCAGGTTCAGCTGCTGCAGTGAAAACTGAGTTTATTTCTTACTGACCATTTTAAGAATGGACAGCAGAATGCTTAGAAATACTTGGGACTGTAATTCGGAAGTGTACTCCCGGGGAAAAAAAAAACATTTAGGGAATAAAAAATAAAATGTACTGCAGCTTACTTGATTGCAGCAGAAACAATGGCCATCACTAAGCGTAGCTTTACTGAATCAATAAAATGCTACACATGTACAGTAAAAACCATTAGAACAGACTGTTACATGCTCTTAACACACTGCGAGCTGCAGCATGCCATTTCCCATATTACAACCGTACACACTTAGAGGTGCCATCACCAATTCCATACACAACACAGTCATAAGATGCATAGTTTACATATTCAACAGACTGAGACCACAAACAAGTGAGTACAGACATTAAGTTACTGTTTGAGTATCACTTTAGTGTCTTAACAAGTTGTTGTATTTTAAGCAGCTGAATGTGGTAGCAACTAACTTGCGCCTAAAGTTCCATTCGACAATTAGATTTGGCGACAACATATTTTTTGACCTAAGCCATTGGACCCCAAGGCAAAAAGTTAGTCTGGAGCCCTGTCAAGGCTGCTGTTTGACACACAAAAAAACAAACAAACAGCATTTTCTGAATAAATACTTAACGTAAACTGTGTTTTTTCTTTTTGTGGCCAATAATTAGCTTTATATATGAATCCTATGCAAAATTACACAACTTTCTATCCTCTGCCCTTGACTTAAGTTTAATGATCTTGGTGTCTGCTACAAATGTATTAAACTGAATGCCATTTTGGCCTTCCCCTTTTTATTGCCAATTTAGAGGCCTGCATAAATATTAGAGGTCCTCCTCCTAAACCCATGAACACTACAGCATTCAACCATTATGGCCTTTCTAATAATTATATAAGGCTTGGAGCTATTCAATGTTTACAAAGTGGATGAACTCCCATCACTACTCTTCCAAGCCACATAAATTACCAAGAAGAAAATGCTGCAGAAATCAAAAAGGGAATATCAGTCTTTGTACACTTCCACTCAGCTCTATACCTTGCTACAGTTAATATTCTTCCATACTACAGAGAAACAAACTAATTTACAGTCCATAAGGTTAGCTTGTAATATGTCTACTTCTCTAAGAGGAAATTGTAAAACATATTTCTGAACATTGACATGTAGATAATAAAATGAAAACTCACACAGTTCCCTTGAAAAGACCAGAAAAGCATAAATAAAATGTTTGAAAAGGCACTGGGCTTACAATTAACTGCCACTATCTCCCATTCACAGGCTGTTATAATTCAATATTACAGTACATATAAAGAAAGAAGGAAGGAATGGGGCTTAGCCCAGGTTATCGTTCATCAGCCATCAAATCTCCTTGTGCTTTTCCACTGCTGCATATCTGAATAAGGCAACATTAAAAGGGAGTGGCAAGAAATCAATCCGGAGCAGAAAGGAGGCCTTAGTTTAAACACTTTAAATAAAAATTGTAACAGCTGTATCAGATTTGCTCACATAACAGTGCTTCCAGACATACCATAAACCAGTGATCAGTGGCCCTGGTCTGAGTCAGTGGAGCATTTTACACACAATTTAGCCTGAACAATGGAATGAGGCTTGTGGGCAACACCAAAGTAAAAAATATGTTAGTGTAGGTCATGGGCTTGACAACACCACATGGAAGAGAACATTTACAACAGAGACAAACTATATAGATGCAGGCAGGTAAATGTCACCGTTATTTAGCAATAACCTTATCACAAACGTTTGGGTACAAGACAAGTAAAATGGTAAAACAGTTTTTTTTTTTTTTTTTTTTTTTTTTTTTTTTTACAATACATGAGTACTTTTCAATACTACTGGGTTTGTAAAATACTCTGTAAAATAGATTGCCTGTGGCCATTAATTTCCAGTTTAGGCAAGTCAGTTTTTGCTATTCAAAGCCTATTTCAAACTGGAAACTCCAAACTCCTAAGTTATCATTTATATTTATTGTTGATTACAGAGCAGCAAGTTTAGGGGAGATTGAGAAAAAAAAGTAAGACACCACAAAAATATTTATTTTTCTCCTGCATAATGAAGGACAATTTAAGACCTTTCAAGAATTAAAGACCAGTGGTTCACAGTGGTAGAGACACATTCTGATCCAAACAACCTATCCAGTGTTTGAAAGCTGCTTTTAGGCACTTGGGGTTAATCCTTGAGGTATTTATGATTTACCATAAAACAAAAGGGTGTGATTGTAGCAAGAAAGTATTTATTATGGATTCAATGGGTCCTCAAGTCAGGATGCCTAATGTCGAGCATTCAACAATGGCAAATGGGCTAGTCTACTGTTTGCCAGTCTATACTAGTTTAATAGTTCTATAATACTACTATTATAAATGTAAGTATGCCATACGTCCATATGTACATAAACAAACAACCATTAACAAAGACTGACAGTAAAGTGTGGCTTTCCATACAGATTTCTTCTTGTAGAGCAATTGGTTACATCATTCTAGATCTGTTTTGACCTTCTTACTGCCATTTAAAAAGGAGAACATTTGAGAAGCCACACAAAGCATGAAAGGCAATTAATTGAATGTGCTGCACTGTATATATAATGGACTGTTTCTGTTGTCTCCAGGGGATAAGGGGCACGTCTGGGAGAAATCCTGTGAGTGGATAATGAACCAGCAGATGCGCTAATGAGAAGTGACATTTGTTTAAAAATAGAGGGCACCTTTACTTAACTGGATCACTATATACAGTAAACTTGATTTCAGAAATGAAATCAAAATAGATATATTAATAGCTATAACAGACAGGTGTCATGTATCATACTGTAGAAATGAAGAGGTAATGTGTATCAACCCCATATGTATTCTTACATTAAAAGATAAACAGAAATATAAAATACAAACATTAAAACCACAAAGTATCAACAGCTTTCATACGGCAATTAAAATAAACTAAAATGTATCTTCAGAAGAGAGACGTTAACCCAATCAATCAGCCCTGTCTATTCATTCTTCAGGGTAATGACATTTAACGAAAAATTTCTATTTAATATAAGTATAAAAATATCAATTAGTAAATTATAATTTTCAACTAGTGTAACGCCTGTTATTATGCACCTCAGTTCGCTGCAGTATAGGATTATTTATGCACCTCCGTAACACAGAATTCTTTATAACTGGATAAAACTTGATTAGGGGTCCATTAAGAAAGCAAGCTGTCAAAAGCTTGACCAATGCCCAAATCTGAACTGAACCACATTTAAAGAGACAGTCAAGGGTTAGTTGTGTATTGTATACCCTTTCATCCAATCAAGGGTTAACTATGTATTGTATACCCTTTCCTCCAATCAAGAGTTAACTGTGTACTGTATACCCTATCATCCAATCAAGAGTTTAGGGTGAGGTTTTTACATTTGACTTCATATAGAAATACTTCACTATATTCACTACACTATTTTCCTTTAATTGTCCTAAATAACAATCCATTATAAACATACTTACTTCCAGTAAACAACTTACTGTATCATTAAAAAAATAAATACTGTGGCCGGTCAACTGGTTTGCTAAAAGAAAAAAAATATATACAGTTTGTACCCATGCAACCATGTAAAAATACATGTCTGCTAAGTGTGGTGCAATTAACAACACTCAGCTGAATGAGATATTGATGAGCGCAAGTGCCCTTCTGATTGGGAGATGAGGGTTTGTTTTGTTTTTTTGTTTTTTTTATCCCAGCTCAGGGTTCTGATTTATTTACTCTGTGGCCCATCTGAACAAATACTGCAGTGGGGGAGACCTCACTTGGCAAGAGAATTGCCATTAACCAGGAGTTCTTCAACTCCTGGTATTTGTTCCAACCCTGTTCTAAAGTGTTTAACTGAACATTACTTGCAAAATGGTCATCCCAGCAAATCATACTCCAGCAGAAATACATCACACCTGAAGTGTCTACTTACCCCAACTAAATTAGTTGGTTTATAGCTGACAATCCAAAAGTAAGGAAAGGAGGCCTATTTAGGATGTGCGCAATGATGAGATGGGGAGATCTGAAACTTCACAAATCAGTCAGAAGAAAAACTGATAATGGAAGATTTACAATTAAGGGTTATGTATATACTGTATGATTAGTCCCAGCTATACAGCTGGCCAACCTCATTTTAAAAAGTATTTAACCAGGGAGGATTTTGTATTTTATTTTATTTTTTGGCCAGGATCACTAACCACTCTGATAGTAATCCCTAGGTAATTAAACACGTGCACAATTGTCTAACAGTACACCATCATACACTACTACAGTACAGAAGAAAACATTTTACAGGATTTTAAAAATGCAAGTTATGACAGTTTGCTGAACACTATTGGGTTTTATTAATTTGATTTTGCCTTCCATGCCTCTGAACGATACAGTGGCAGGTACTTCAAAAGGACTACTTCATAGAACACAAAGATTCCTACACAGTATGTTATATGTGAAGGCTGGTGGAGGAGGGGAGCTGAAAGTCAAGCAAACATGAACCCTTCCCCACAGATTGCACTTTCTCCTTAAAAGATAGAAGCAGAGTGAGCCATGCCTACTGTATTTCATGTTTTATGCACACAATCTAAGACACTGATATTATAAGGCTTCCTTACATGTCAGGCATAGAAGATCACAATTGAGGAATGGCTGCAGATTCAACAGCACATAGATTTTAGTATGTTGGCAACATGATATTTTGGCAGTATGCAGATAATAATTTTTAACAATCGGCTAGGGCTGTGTTCCAAGTTTCGAAGGTTCGTTCGCTAGCCCAAAGTCAAAGGTAGTTCTAAACCTTTACATGTTCGTCAGACGGCATTCACACACTGTCAGATACATTTTTTCTTTTTTATCTTTGTCAACAGAAACTGTTTGGCAATGTGTGATTTATAGTATTCAATGCCACTCACGTGCCACATTTGATCTTTTGATTTGTATAATGCCTGCTTTATTAAAATTCACTACCAAATCATTATACGAAGTATCACTTCAATAAAATATGTACTTTACTGCTTTAATAAAATGTACTGAATGCCTAGCATACAAGACACCTTGTTATGGTAAAATAAGTATGACACATCCCTTACGGAAATAACTTATAGAAAGTCCTATAGTAAATTGGTCAAGTCCTATAGAATATCCTATAGGATTTATTTAAAACCTTTTTAGTCCTATAGAGTGTCCTACAGTACTACTGTAGGGAGACCCTTTTGAGTACTTCAGGAGGATATTTTTTTGTTAAAAGAATCCTTTAGCATTTCTTTAAAACCTTTTTAGCCCCATAATGTCACATAGTACCACTATGGGATCCTACAGGACATTTCCATAAGGGATAAAATAGACGCCAACACTAATCATTTTAATTTCGAAAAATGAGTAGGCTACAGCACAAACCACAAAGTTCACAGCACAGAGACAAAAAAAAAAAGAAAAACAGAGAGCTATGTTTCGTTTTGGACACATTTTGCAATTATTTTCAAGAGACTACGGTGGGACCAGGGAAATAAATGTTATAGTGATACATCAGGGTACCCTGCATAGAGCAAAAAGAGTTGCAAGTAATAAAGTGTAAGTATTAATTAATTATTATTTTAGAAAGGTTGCAACCCTACTTTTTGGGTTAAATAAATTAACAAGAGCTGTATATGAAAATCCCAACCAGGGGTTAGAGTAACACATGATCTGTGTTTGTAATGTGAAACTGTTCAACTGTTTTTTATCGCAATTTAGAACTTTTTTGAAAAAAATCATGATTATTGTAATAACTTACAGCCAACAAATCGATAACAGAAAGTGTTCATTATCGTCCAACACTACTATATGTATGAGTATCACAAGCAGCATCAATTACATGCACATAAATGTGTATTTTTACTTCAACTGAAAAACAGGATTACTGTTCTATATAATGTATTATTAAACTACATTAGTATTGTGACAAATACAAGATTTTCATGTTCAGATATTCGCTCAATTTAAGTATTCATTTGTTTTTCAAAAAGTACTCAGAAAGTGAGCATAGCAGCAGGAGCAGGGGGCAGGGGGCGTAGCTACTGTGTGTCCGTTTATTTTACAGCAACACCTCACAATATGTAACACTAAAATTGAAAAATAACCCAAAGAAAAAAAATGTTGTGTAGGACTTTACCCCAGTGAATTTCCTACACAACAAAGGATGCCAAATAGCAGCTCAAGTTAAATGTTGTTTTGTTTATTCCAGAAATAAATAGTACATAAAGCTGACACCGCATTTTATTTATTTCTTTTTTTCATTCCTTGCCATTGCAGTTTCTTCACAGTAAACAGTGGCCATAGACACGTTTTCATAAAGTAATAACATGAGGTTTACTTTTGCCTTTTTGTAGCTGAACAAGCAAACGAAAACTGAAACTTAACTTTAAACATTTCAAATAAAACAAAAGTGGAAATTATGTTGTAATGGGGGAAAAAAAAATTCATTCACCATTTTGGTTCTCCTTTATTACATTCAACATGAAGTCGCAACAAAAAATATACAATATATACAATCTATATAAAAATTACTATATAGATTTTCTGGAAGTTGGGTACAGTTTAGTGAGGCATTTAAGAATGACATGCTTGCCTTTTTCTGTCCCAAGAGATTCTGGTTCACTCTAAAGCAACACAACGCATTTTTTGTCCCAGACGGCTTTCCCTAGAGATCACAGTGCATGCACATAATCTGGTTTGTTTACTTTTTTGCCGTCTAAAACTTTTAAATAGAGGCTTAAGAGCTGCTGTGTATTTATTTTTTTTATATATATATATATATATATATATATATATATATATATATATATATATATATACACACACACACACACACACACACACACACACACACACACACTATGTGTATATGTATATATATATATATATATATATATATATATATATATATATATATATGTCTATATATATATATATATATATATATATATATATATATATATATATATATATATATATATTAATCTCACATATCTCACACAGCTCTTTTTCATTTGCCATTTTTTTTATGGCCATTTTGGTGAGACGGTAAATAAGTGCAAGGTATTTTTTGTAATTTTTAGCGAATACAAACATCTGACGTTTGTAGCCAAATACAAGTCCAATAAATATTTTTTAGAATATTCGGATTCGTCCCAGCACTAAAAATAATAGGATTTTCTGTCAAATTTAAACTAGCACCCATGTTGACGGTTACCAGTAAATTCTGCACATTATTACTATCAAAGGTTTCAACCTTCATTTGATAATGTGTTCTGAACCTTCAAAGGGCAAAAAGAATCCTTCCTTATACAGCCCTACAATCAACACAAGTCTATTCAATAATTTAAAAGCTAAAATGGACACTGAAAAAGCAAGTTTTTTTTTTTTTTTTACTAAATAGTTCAGACCTGTCCACCTATTTAAATTTAGTAAAGCAAATAAAATAATAAAAAATAATAATAAGGGGGCTCCCGAGTGGCACATCCGGTAAAGGCACCCCACGTGGAGTGCAGGATGTACCCTAAATCCCGGAGATTGCCAGTTCAAGACCAGGCTATTCCACTGCCAACCTTGGACTGGAGTTCCCAGGGGGCGGCATAAAATTGGCCAAGCTCCGCCCAGGTGAGGAGTGCTTAGGTCGACCAGGGTGCCCCTGGCTCACCACGCACCAGCAACCCCTATAGACTGGCCGGGCGCCTGCGGGCCTGCCTGGAAGTTGCCAAGAGCTGCATGGTCCTCTGATGATGTAGCTCTGAGATGGCTGCATGGCAGGCCTGCAAAGTAAAAAGAAGCTGACGGCACACATTTCAGAGGACACGTGTCAGGTTTCGTCTCTCCCAAGTCAGCGCTGGGGTGGCAGCAGTGACCTGGGTTGAAAACAAAAAAATTGTGCTTTCCAAATTGCAAAGGATCTAATTAAGTTCCAGGGAAGTCAGGTGCTTTCATTGACTTCACAGATGTCCAATAAAGTCACCATTATTTGAAGTCCCAAACCAAAACCTGTTAATTACTACCAGTACCTCACTAGTACCACCTCAAAAACATAACTGCATTTGTTCGGTAACAGAAGACTACCCATTTGCAAACATGCAATCACAACACGGAAAACAAATGAATAGTACTGCATAGTAGCTCATCCAATTGTTCGCCACTGATTAGCATAAAAAAATAAAATTGAATAATTAGATGTGATTCTTCAAGAGGGGTCTTATGCACAATTCTAATATATATATATATATATATATATATATATATATATATATATATATATATATATATATATATATATATATATATTATTTTAAAGGATTTATCAATGTCGCAGACCCTTTCTGTTAATAGCCACACAACTTAAATCCATGACAACAGCTTACTGGATCGAGGGTTGCTGTAGGAGAGTTGATTGATGACCTAACTGCATCTAAGTATAAGGGAATTATGATTGATAAATCAACTGACTGCTCAAATGAAAAAACGTAGCATACACAAAAAGTCTTAAAAACAACAATGCTTCTGTTAATTTGTGTATGAGCAATCTTGAAGGTGGCGGAACAGCTGAACATACAATAATGTTGTTGAAGTGTTTAAGGAGTGCAAGCCAGACTTAAAGAAGTGTGTGTCCATAGCCACTGATGGTGCATCAGTGCTGACCGGTAGATTGAGGGAGGTTGTTCAAAAATGGAAGGCTGTATGTCCAATCATTGTTGCCGTGCACTGCATTGCACATCATTTGTCTTTGACTGCATGCCAACCTAGTGATGGCATAAATTATCTTCCCACATTTCAAGAGATACTTGGATTGATATATAAACACTTTTGTGCTGCTTTTTCAAAGCAGTTGTTTGAGTCTCTGAGTGAAACTGCAAACGGAAAATAGTGGAAACCCCATTTAAGAACAAAAAAATACATTTGCAGCAGTATGGAAAAAACTGTTGTCTGATGGTAATTTTAAAGCTAGCTTTCCCTGCATAACTAAAATTGCCTCCACTGTAAATGTACTACCAATGTCAACAGTTGACTGTGAGCATGGTTTCAGCCACTACAATGTAATAAAAACAGATCTAAGAAATCAGCTTAAAGTGACACGTGTAAACCTGCTAATGCAAATGTCTGTGGACACACCAGATCTTCACAACATTTCTGAATTTGCCTTTGAGGAGGCTTTCCAATATTAGTGCAGTGACAAAAAGCTCAGGGTTATGGTTGGAATGTATCACAGAACTGTTGAAAATCCTCTTCAATGTTGAAAAGGTGAAACAAATATGTATATTGTGCCAGACAGTACATGTGTATTTTTCAAAATAAATGTTATATATAATTAAAAATTTTGCATTTTTTATCATGTCTAATGTCTAGATTTTGTTAATTATTGAAACTCAATTTGTATTGTCAGAAAATAGGTAAATGTATGACTACATTTAGAAAGGAATGGAATGTTACTCTATACCACACACATTTTTTAAATATGATTTTAGTTTTTGCTTTGTAACAACTGTAATATATTGCATGTTGTTTAGAGACAGAAAACCTGAAATGAATATGGTTTATTTTTATATGAAAAGCACTTGGCAGGCTATAAAAATTATAGTGGAATCTTTCTTTTTTAGTGCAATGTTATGTGTTTTACTGTAATGGTAGTAAAGAATTGAAAAGCAAACGAATTGCAAAAGTTGTAAAATAAACAAGAAAACAAAATACATTCTGTTATGAAGCATGAGTAATGTATTACACAACAGTGTATATACAATATATCTGTATATCTATTAAGATACAAGTGGAATAGAAACAAGATTTGTAACACCCCTTGAGGACCATGGAGTTTTGTACCAGTAGTGACTACCGCAAGGGTCTCCAACCCTGGTCCTGCAGAGCACCAATTCTCAAGTTGTATAGGTGTAGATGTCATCAATGGCTAAAGATCTGGAACACCTATTAATCTTGACTAATTAAGCCAATAGCGGGTGCAATTAAGTAACAGAGGTCGGTTGAAACAAAAATCATAAGACCCTGTAGCTCTCCAGCACCAGGGCTGAAGACCCCTGGACTATTGAATTTCTCCAGTGACTAAAGTTTATTGAAATAGAAAACATAAAAGTCAGGGAAAACCCTGATTGATTAGACATTTGGAATTGGTTCTTTTATTTAGAAAAAAATATATATGTTTGTGGGTTTTAGTGTTTGTTATTGTTAAACAAATTTCAAAACAAAAATAAGATTTGTGTACCATAATATTAAGACTTTCTAGTTTATTGGAACCCTCAACATATTCACTGGGAACCACCCCAGTCCTAGACCCTCAATAGGAAAAGGTTTTGGAGAGCCCTGATGATGGAGTGAAAGAGATCCAACCAGTGCACCTTCTTTAGCCAATCAGAGTGCTCTGTTCACCCAAGCCATTCACTATTACAGTTATATAATAAGCCTCCCTGTGACAGGGCAGAAGTCCTGCACTTATAAGCAATATATGTTTTAATCTAAGTTTGGCAGGGATGGGGTTAATTCCCGCTAAACCCACGTGGGGAATGTGGCTGGGTGTCCACTGAATAACTGATCATCAATCAAGACCTCATCACACGGTACAGGGACGACCAATAAATACTTTGTTTGGGGGAGGAGTTTAGGGTGAGTTGGTGTACTGTGTTTTGGATCTGTATTGTTTTGTTTTACTTTGGCCCCTGTGTCTTGTTTCTTTGGTTTTACTTGTTGTCAGTAATAAACGTGCGGATGAAACGATAGTAAATTTCCACAATACGAATAGTTGCGAGACCACTCTTTCACGATACACTGTTTATCACGATAGTAGCTGTTATTTTTCAATTACTTTTTTTAACTGAATAAAAAGAAAAAATAAGTTATGTCTACTGACTAAGCTACAGACTTTAAAAAAGAGCAAGATTCTAGCAAGAATGAAAACAATTACTAGCACACAGGTGGAAGAAAAATAACCTTAACGAAATATTCCTTCTATTATCATCTAATAGATGCATAATATGATACCTTTATTTAAGTCTGTCAAAATGGGACTGCAAGCTTTTTTCCTCCTGCTTTTACACATTATTTATGTATTTAAATGTACTTAGAAACAGTACATAATTACAAAATGAAGCATCTGTAGTTCTTTCTATACATTTAAAGTACTTACTTTACACACATGCTGCTAACTATTCTCAATTATTTTTCAAATAGTCTACAAAATAAATTAATTATTTTGTACTATACAACCTGTAAGTATGGAATAAAACAGTATGGGCATGATGTTCTTTATGAATATCCTTTTTTTCATTATTTAATTTATAATTTAAGAAAACACATTTCAATACCGTTATCAACTTTGCCCGAGGTAGCCTGTTTTTCTGGTGGCATAATAGTCTATAACATGTACATTTTATTGAACGTATTGAAATTACATACTGATAATTGAGGGTGGAACGGAGGACAGTATAGGGAGGACGCTGCACTGGAAAGAAAAAGTACATTATTAAAGTGACCTTGCTTGTTGACTGCTGATGTTTTTTAATTACAATTTTAATTGGTTTTTTTTTGCATATTTAATACACAAGAGTGGCGTGCTTACAAAGAATTTTCTCAAAACTGATTTGCTGGTAGGATTGGACCAGCAAATCAGATGCTAGTTAACATGAGCAAGAAAACAAGAGCACGCCCACTGTCTGTCTGGTAGAAATACTGCAAGGTAGGGCGTTCGGTGCAGTTTCGTTGACAAACTTAAATAATTGTATTAAGTATGCGTGTTACAAAAATGTAATTATTGAATCGATTATCCAGTATTTATATCCATGTATATAATGAGGAATGGAACCAAATAGATTTTTGGTTTAATCGTAGCAGCCCTAGTACACACCGATCATTTTACCATTATTTGGTAAAAAAGCATCTGTTCTACTTCCAGCCAGGTTTAGTGAGTATGTTTTCTACGATTATCGAATAATTAAAAAACGTTAACTATACGATTATCACGAATATTCGTAATCACTATCGAAAAATCGTTTCATCCCTAAACGTGCGCTTAAGCGCTTTGACCCCTCCCCGTTGCTAAAAAGCCTTGCTAGTGACGCTACCCTCCCCCCACTGCTAAACAGCCTTGCCAGTGACACTACTCCCCCTGTTGCTAAACAGCCTTGCCAGTGATGCTATTTTGAAATATAACATCAAATACTGTACTAATGTTATTGCTTCTGGTAGACTTTTGAGATATCATTTTGTAGTTTACTTGATTATGATGTTAAATAAAATAACTAAATTATGTTTTTAGTTTTTTGGCCATAGCTACGATTACTGTACAGCATTGCTTGCCATGCAGACAGCAAGGTGGCCTAAAAGATAAGGGACTAAGCCAACCAAGATCTTTTGTTTGGGGAGTAGTGTGGAGATTGGGATTATTTACATGATTATGAGTTCAACATGCTGCACCAAGTTAAATAAAAAATAAAAAAATTACCATTGTACATACTGTACTTGATTCATGTATTAATACCGTATGATTTTGCAAATATTAGAAATGCAAAGAACCAGAGCAAAATTATATTTGTGGACCATTAAATTCACTACTAATCCAATTGTTACTTGTAACAATTAATTAGTAATAGGAAAAACGGGGTCAGAAGGAGGAATTGAGATGAAAGGAGTTACTGATGTGTTAAATAAGGAAAGGTGTAGTTGAAGTTAAATATCTCCCATCCAAACAAACCAGTAGTTATGGCAGGATTTAAAATCCAAACCCTTATAAGGAAAACGTAATGTTAACAAGTGTTTGTAGAACAAGCTCTTGGCTGTCTTGTTAAAAAATCCTGGTTCAGTGATCAGATTAATTTTTATAGAATGAGAAAGTTATAAATGTGTACTGAATGAAATATTTGTGAAGTGATATTGCATAGACTGCATACAATAGACCTTCACTCCAACAACATTTCTGAGATTGTACTTCCATGCATTTCACTTGTACTGAGAGACCTCTCTTGTTTCTTCAATTAAAAAACCTCAACATTCCCAAACATTAGAGTACATAATTCCCAAATAAAAAAAATAGGTGCTGGATGCTAGCAAACAAAGAACTTACACAGGCAAAAGTTGTATCTTGGTAAATTATGTGGCTTTATAACAATCTGCAATAGTATCACCAATTTTACAAATAAAGTCAGTAAATTAAATGACATCTGTTAAAACATTTGTCATCAAATATTTGTTTTTCGATGTTGCATTTATTTTCACATATAAACATTATGCCAATAACTGGGCATGGTCATGGATGACAAAGAGCACTGAAAAGGGGCATGTTTGAGCGGTAGGATCTTTTCAAGACATCTTGTTTCTTGTTGCACACACAGAACTGCTCTTCTAGTTTAATATGTTTCTACAATTAACAATTGGTGATCAAGGATGTTAATGCATTGCAGGCAAATGCAGAAAATAGTGAAAAGTCAGAAAAAAATGCAATTAGTAAAATGTGGCAGACTTTATGCCTAAAAATGCACACTTATAATCTGAAACTGTGGGGTGGGAGAAGATCCAAAAAATTAAAAATAAATCAATTTGGTGTGGAATGACTAATTTCATTTTTTGTTTTTCTTAAATTAGCACTGTTTTATATTTACAGAAACATTATCACCAAATAATATTTAATGGACCTGTTAAGCACAATTAGTTATTTACTGTTATTACAGTAGAAATAGTAAAACCCAGCAGCACTGTGTTCCTCTATGAGACTAGTCATATGCTAAATGAAAGCTGTACAGTAAAAAGTCAGTTGAATCTTTCTTCCTCTCTCACCACAACTCTTGACTCCTTTGTCTCTGCCCCCCCATCTCTCCTCTACACTCCGCTCATCCCATAATGAGCTGCACACTGCTGCTGAGCGGAGATGAAGGAGATCCAAGTTATCCTCTGAATTAGACCACTACTGCTACCTCCTCTCCTTCTCAAAAGCCCTCACCTCTGCCAAACACTCTTGCTATCAATCTATAATCTTGTCCTCCACTAACAATCCAGCTGACTACTCCAGTTTTTCATCTCTCCTCAAACCCCCACTACCTCTCCAATTCTCATCCTTCACACCTTATGATTTTGCCTCCTTCTGCTCCAAAGTAGAGGACATTCAGAAGCTATTCTCCAGATCATCTCCCCCCACCCCACAACACCTCACCTGAACACATCCCACCCTCATTCTCAATTTTCACACCTCTGCCTGACTCAGACCTTTGCTCCTTTCTACTGATTCCAGGCTACTTGGGCTTTGGAGCTACTTTCTTGTTACTTGCTTCTTCTACTCCATTCCCACTGCTCTTCTTCCTTTTATTTCCTCCCTCATTTACACCTTTCTGTTCCTTTCCTTCAGCCTTCAAAACTGATTGCGTCACCCCCATTCTTAAGAAACCGTCTCTTGACCTTTCCTGTGGATCTTAGGCACTGCTGTTGCCTGACTCTCCTCCTATCTCTCTAACAGTTACTTCAAGGCTTCCTGGCGTGGATCTCTCTCTTCTCCTTGCCCCCTCTCTACAGGTGTACCTCATGGATCTGTCCTGGGACCCCTCCTCTTCTCACTCTACACCTGCCTCAACTCTTCTTTTGGCTTGTCCTACCAACTTTACACTGATGATGCCCAGATCATCTTCTCCTTTTCCTTCTTTGACTCCCACATCTCCTCCTGCATCACAGACTGCCTCTCTGCTATCTCAACTTGGACTCATTCTCCCCTCCTCAAACTCAACCTCTCTAAAATCCGACCTCTACTTTCGTTCTGCTTCCTCTCCCACAACAGAGCTCTCCATCTCGATATCCCCTGACTACAGCTCTCTCCATCTTCTTCTGCTAAAAACACAGGTGTTATTCTTGACCCCTTCACTTCTCTCAAATCTCTTCCTTGATACACACTTGCCGCTTCTTTCTTTGCAACATCTACCGAATCCGTCCTTTTCCCAACTCCTGGTTCAAACTCTTGTACCCTCCAGACTGAACTACTATAACTCCCCTTGCATTACATAACAGCCCACCGGTATTTGACAACATATAAATGGCATATAGAATTTGCAATGGTTTTAAAACTAATTTTAAACTAGTATTATGTTGTATATCACAAGAGGTAGCTTTACAGCTTGTTTTTTCAATCATTACCCTCTGGCTTATTAACTAGCTTAATTGGCTTCCTGACTATGATCTATCTGCCCAACCACACAGCAGGCTATTCAGAATGTTGACCTGCTTACCAATATCTTAATGGCAATCATCTTAATTGTAAAATAACATGACTAGCTTAAAAATAAACAGCTTTGTGAATCATTCATATAACAGATGATGACAGGAAGATTTTGTGGTCTGTGGTTTACAGCAAATTAACCACATTCCAAATAACTATGAGTTTGAATCATTTTGAATGCCAACAGGAATCATTTTATCAATGCACGTGCAACCCCACACAACTGTAGTGGAAAAACTCCAATAAGGACACCATACAACCTTGTGCTAGTCACTTAACCTACTTGTGCTTCATTTCCACCTAGTTATAGAACATGGGTAAAAGCAAGACTGGGAGAAGGACATTAATTCAGTTTATTAGTCTTTTAAATAATTTATAACGATATGCAATGTAATCATGTAATATTAATTTTGAATATGTAATAACCAGATACACGTTGTGTGCAACATTCAATCGTGTGGTAAGGATTTCAGTATTGAAATGGATAAAGAAATCGTCATCAATTATGTCACGGCTGCCATCTGTCACCACCTGCAGGGGGCAAGAGGCTATACCTGAAATGTCATGGTGATGTCATTTTTCTATAACCCTGTCTTCTCAATAATGCAAGTTATGTAACAAAAATAGGCCACATAACTCGCTTGTCCTCAACAGACCTTTGATTTACCACCGCCACGATAAACAGAAAAAAGGTCAAATTACTTCACCTTATTAACTAATGCAGACTTATTTTACAATTCCTTAAGCGACACTGTATACGAAGGTTAACAGCTGAAGGTTGCCCGGCGATGGCCCAATAAAGTAACATCTCCAAAAAAGAAACACAAATGGCTTGACTGAACCAGCCCGTTATAATGTTTCAGTTAAAGAAAATCTACTTTGTATGCTTATAGTATTGCACTATGCTGTAAACTGCTACATCCTGTCACAAAGGATAACCGTCATATGGTAAAAATGGTTAAAAAAAGCACCTATTTCTGAAAACTTGTACAAAAGATATTTGGGGGGGGGGGGGGGGTGCGTAACACATTTATGGGCGAGCATTTAAGGAAACTCCCTCAAAATCCGGTCAGCAATGGGGGTAGGGTTAACACAAATACAGAACAACGGGGTATAAAATATCGGTGTTGGAGAAATGCATTATAAAGACTTACCCCAATCCAGAAAATCCAACACATTTTTCTCTCTCCTCAGAGGGGAATTGTTACATTCATCATAGAGACAAATTAGGATATCCAGCAACGTCTCCACACTGAAGCACTGACCATTCGACCGAGCTGGCCCATCCAAAATCAATTTTTCCAGTTTCTTCAAACGGACCTCACCAGACATTGTTTAAAATGCGACTGGTTATGTTTACAAATGTAAAATAATGTTTAAAAAATGCAGACAAAGATGTCAAGAAACGATGCAGTTCTCTGGTTCTTGTTACAGTATATTTAACCTATACCTATAATATTTTCTTTTACAGTTCAAAATGAATCATTTTAAAAATACTATTTAAATACAAGGGGTATAACCGGCATTTTACAGTAAAATAATAAAAACTCAAACCCAACACGACCAGGCTTGCAACAGTATTTCCCTTCGAATTCAAAATATCTTCTCTAATTCTAAACGCGCTACAATTCCCATGAAATTCAACCCCGACCCATGACAAAAACACTTAATACAGTGGTCCCATGATCTTAATCTGTTTTCAAGATTGCAGCACAAAAAAAAAATGCATATATGGCAAATCTGCAATATAAAAAAAATGAAACCGCTCCTCTGTAAAATAGTGAAAACCCTAATATTCCATCTGCAATTTCTCTCATTCCAAGAACTCTCCCATTTAAAATGACGGTTAATAACGAATGGTCATGTTGTAAATGTTGCATCCGTGCTGCTCCAGCGTTAGATTCTATGATGTTTGTGGGGTGTTTTGAATATTTTTTTGCATCTCTCTCTCTTTCCAACTATCTATCTATCTATCTATCTATCTAGCTCTCGCTCTCTCCTCTCTGGTTCCCTGCGTCTCTCTGCTGTTCCTGGCTGCTACTGCTGTCTCACGGGCTGCAGGCAAAACCGAGACCAACATGGCGGCCGATACCAGCAGCTGCTGCACCAATGAATGCAGGGATACTGGTGGACTGAAGGGATCGATAGAATTGTAAATGGGAATATTATTAAGTCAGGAACACTACTGAAACTGGCATTCTTCAAGGTTCAATAGAGCTGTGATAGGGATTCACAGTTTTGGGGATTTGTAATGCTATATGGAAATTGGGATTTTTAACTGGCATATCTATTGGGAATTGCATTATTTGTTCTGTGAAATATATTCTGTGTACAAACTTAATTCCCTGATCAATATATTAAACTAACACAGTATAACAAACAGCTCTGGCATATTTCTGTTAAAAATCCAATATTCCCGTGTGATATTCCTGGCTACTGATATTCTTATTTACTGATTGGAGGCTTAAGTAAAATTTAAGAGACTATAATATAATGTGTTGTCTCTCACATTGGAGTTTTCAGTTTTATTATTGTAATTATTATTTTTAATGTAGTCATTGAGAAAGCTTAATGTATCCATAATGGTGACATGATAAAGTGAATGTACAATGTGTTTTATATTTGTACCTAAAAGGGACTTACCTTGGGGTCGCAAGTACATGCAGAAAATATACAAATATGCAATAGCTATAAGTTGTTTAAATCCTTGTTGTTTAAAAGATTATGTCACACACACTTTTGCGCAGCAATGTATTAACTTCAAAAACTACTACTTAAGTATAAATGCAGAGATTAGTGTTTCTAATCAAAAACTCAAATGTGTGTTCTCCCCTATCAAGGGGATTCTGTGTACATAAGTGGAGGTTCTGGACTGATAGTTACATGTTTATGATGAGTCTCATATAAATTTTTACCAAACCAATAATGTATCCAGTCCTTTCTTCTTCCGAGTCAACTTTATCATTAGCTGAACCAGCTATTGAAGCTTCCAAAATAAAAATCCAGGGCCTCTGCTTCAGTCAGAAATTGTTTTTTTAGTTTTTTGGTAAAATCCTGTCATCCTGACTTGCCATTGAGGTGTTTATTTTATGATTTATATGAAGAAAAAAAAACACGATAAATAATGACCACACAATTGTTCCATTGATGCAGCACTCTGGGGCTTGTAGTTTAATTCAGGTTGTGCAGACTTGGTCTTGTTTTAAGCCCCAAAGCATGTTGTTTTCATGGATTCAAGTTCAACCCGCTGACGGGCTGAAAATAATTGGCTGGAGTTGAGCATCAGCGCTTAACTGCTCAGCAGCTGAATCAGTGCATTAACTACAGACCAATCAGAGCGCTGAAATCACCCAGGAAGTTCTGGTGTTTCTGCTCATGGAAAAAGTAATTTATAATAAAGCGACATCTTCAGCGACTGTGCACTGGGCTGGTTCTCCTGACAATAATGGCCACCTCTACAGCTAAAACCACTAAAAAGAGAAATTATCTCAAGTTGTACATTAAGGACGGTTTTACCAGCATCATTACCTCTGGTATTGAAAACCTGCAATGTGTAATTTGCTGTAAAGTTTTGTCTTCAATGAAACCAAGTAAACTGCAGCGTCTTCTTGAAACTAGACATCCTGAGCATACAAATAAAAATGTTGATTTCTTCAAACTAAGAGAGGACGCGACAAAGAAAGCCAGGCTTTTTCAGATGGAACTTTTCTTCACCAATTATCTTCAGCTGTGGAAGCCTCTTATGCTGTGCTAATTGCTCGTGCCAAGAAGTCGCACACTATAGGTGAGGAACTTATCCTGCCATCATGCAAAGACATTGTGTTACTTATGCTTGTCAGTGATAATGCCAAAAAGTTTAATATGCTCTCTGTGTTGAATGATACTGTGAAATGCAGGATATGTGAGATGTCTGATGATATCAAGGAACAATTTGTCGACAAAATTAAACATTATGTGCTCACTATGATGGGTTCTCAATCTGGCTTTCAACAGAAGGTCAAGAGCATGTTGCCCAATGTGGTTGGCACTCATTGTGTGCTCCATCATCAAGTCCTAGCTGCAAAGACATTGCCAGTATGCCTTCAGGCTGTGATGGATGTCGTCATTGAAACAGTGAACTTCATGAAGGCACGTGCTCAGAATAGCCGTCTCTTTCGAGAGCTCTTTTACAAAATGGGTGGTGAATACAAAGTTCTCCTTTTCCATAAACAAGTTCAGTGGATCTCTAGAGGACAAGAAGTTTTTATACTTCATAAAGAGATGGCAGAGTTCTTCTTGCAAAGAGAGAAACAAGAGCTGAACAAAAAGTTCCATGACAAGAAATGGCTTCTCTACTTGACATAACTAGGCAATATTTTTCATAGCCTAATGACCTCAATCTGTCACTTCAGGGAAAACATTCAATGGTAATATAACTGATTAATAAAGTCAGATCCTTCCAAATGAAGTTGGATCTCTGTCGCAAATAGTTGGACATAAACAAATTTGGTATGTTTCCAACACTTTCCTCATTCAGCGAGGAGGAGCAAGTCAACATCGCTAGTGCTGTCAGGTCATCTATAGTGTCTGAGTTTACTAAGAGTTCTCACACTGCTTCCCGTCAGAAGCTCTTCACTGGTGAAATTTTGACTTCAGTGATGGTTATAAGCGTGTGACACATATCTGATTATTTAATTTTGGCTCGTTCCAACCCTTGTATCTTTTTGTGTTCCCTGCAAAAAGGACAATATCAAAAATATATATCTGAAAGGACTGTGTTTTAAAATAAGTAGGCTTCCATTTAAATGCACTGTATTGGTTTTATTGGTAGAGTACTATATTTTTAACAGAAGTAGTATTTTAATTCAGAGCAATATGATTCTGAAAATATCACTTGCCAAAACTAAAGAGATGACACGTTAACAACAATACAGTACATACTTTTAAATCCAGTACGTATTGTAGCGGTATGTAAAATCTCCCATTAACGACCTAACAGCAAAATTAAATCTAAATGTTATCCATGCACAAAACTGTTTAAAACGTAAAAGTGAATGCAATTTAGCAAAACCAAAAGATTAAAAAAACAACAACAAAAAAAATGTTTCCAGAATTAAAACAGTATAGACAGTATTCAAAATTGCAGAATATAGTGCTTGATAAGTCCCTAGTGTCACAGTTCACTTGTAAATGAAAATGCACAAAAGCAACAAAACATCACAGATAAAAAATTAAAAAATACATCACAGTATCTAAAACTGTTTAATGATTAACTGTTCCATTACCCTAGCTTGTCTCGTTCGCTTTGTTTTATCAAGCATTTTCATCAAGTGAAACTGGAGGAAGCGCTGTGTAACCGCACAATAAAGACAGACTGATTTGGCATTAGAGAGAATTACACAAAATGAATAAATGCGGGCTGTGACGGATATTCAGATAAATTGTAACATTGAAGAGATGGGCTTTGTATCAGAATATTGGTGAGGGAGTCAAAAATCGCATGTGACGGTAAGGGCATTAATTTTTTACATAGATGGATGGCTTGGGGGAATGTTTTATTCAGACCCTAAAGCAGATGTTGAGATGATTTGTGAACCAAGAGCAAAAACATTGGGCATCGCTTCTCCCCTACCTTCTTTTTGCAGTGAGAGAGGTGCAACAGAGTTCGACAGAGTTCTCTCCCTTCGAGCTCTTGTATGGCCGACAGCCTTGTGGCATCCTCGATGTGTTAAGAGAGGGGTGGAAAGAGTACAAAGGCTCATCCAAAAATGTAGTGCATCATGTGCTCCTACTGAGAGATCGCCTGGATCTCAAATCGTCTCAGCACCAGCAACAGCACCATTACAATCAAAATGCAAGAATTCGAACCTTTCAACCAGGAGACAACGCAATGCTGCTTCTTGGGCTATAGTAAAGGCAAATTATGAAATTAGACAGCCTGATCGCTGTAATGAATGGGCAATTTATCACGTAAATTTATTAAAGCCCTGGCAGAGGATGATTTAGGCCTAGGTCTAGAGACCTCTAGCACTAAAGACATTTAAACGGGGGAACAGTTACTTCCAGATCAGCAACGAGAGCTGTGTAAGTTAATTGAAGAGTTCAATGTTCTGACTTACCTAGTAGAACTAATCTTGTTGAATATGCCACTATCTCTCCCATAGGTGTCACAATGCGAGAGAGACCTTACCGGATCCCAGAAAGTCGACGAAGTGGCATTAGCAAAGATGTATGGGCCGATGCTCGAACTTAGGGTGATTGAGCCTTCCAGGAGCGAGTGGTGGTCCAGTTGTAACAGTGGCCAAAAAGCCCAGCACCAACTGCTTCTGCGTTGATTTCCGTAAGGTAAACACCATTGCCAAGTTCAATACCTACCCCATGCCTCGGGTCGACGAGCTTCTAGATAGACTGGGAACGGCTAGGTTTATTTCCACTCTGGACCTGACGAAGTCAGATCCCCTTAACCAGCAGTTCTAGAGAGAACTGCATTTTTAACATTTTCAAGGGCAGTTCCATTTCACAACCGTGCTGTTTGGGCTACATAGTGCGCTCACTGCCTTTCAGAAACTGATGGACCAGGTCTCATGCCCACATCGTGAGAATGCGGCAGCGTATATTAACAATGTGGTTATTTACAGCTCCACCTGGCGAGAGCATTTGGCTAGGATCATGGCCATCCTTCAGTCTCTAAGGGTAGCCCGGCTGACAGCCAGCTTGAGAAAATTAGCATTTTGCCAACAGAGACGCAATGTTTGGGATTTGTAATGACAAATGGAAGGGTGAAACCCTTTGACACCAAGGTCCAGGCTTTGGTGGATGCTACAATTCCCAAAACCAAGGCTCAGATGAGGTCTCTGCTGGGGTTAGTCAGTTATTACCGTCGATTCATCCCTGAGTATGCCACAGTGGTCAATCCCTTAGTTGACCTCACCAAAAAGAGTGTACCAAATTCAATTAAGTGGTCAGTAGAATGTCAGGGGGTGTCTGATACTATTAAGCAGAGACTCTGCCAGGCCCCCACCCTCATCACACAAGATTTCACCAAGAGATTCATCCTCCACACCGATGTATCAGCTGTTGGTTTGGGTGCGATTTTGTTCCAAAAGGTAGACGGAGTAGAACACCCGATACTGTACCTCAGCAAAAAGATGCTCCCCTGGGAGCGCAACTTCTCAATGGTTGAAAAAGAGTGTTTGGCCATTAAATGGGCTACTCACTCTTTACAATATTACCTGCTGGGACATTCATTCGATCTTGTCACAGACCACACCCCATTCAAGTGGTTAAGCACAATGAAGGACAGCAATGCCTGGATAACTCGGTGGTATCTGGCATTGCAGCCCTTCATGTATCATATGATTGACCGTGCAGGGAAAGAACACCAAAATGCAGATTATTTTTCCTGGGAGGGGGAAAGTAATGGGAAAGGTAGATTCAGCTGAGTCCTCCTTCAGCTCCACTCTGAGCGATGGAATATGTGACAGAGACAGAATGATTCTCGGTGATAAATCTCCCTCCCGACCTGTGAGGGCGATATGTAAAGGGAACAGAGTGCCCTGGACCGGGTGGCCAGACAATTCATTCCAGGGGTTAGACGGAAGTTGGGTTACCTAGAAAGGGGGCGGAGCTACGATACATTAAATCATCGACCTGGAAGGGAAATGACGTGGCAGTCGCGGATTGGAGGAGCGGTTGCACTAGTTAAACAAGGGGTCATGATTGATGGTACAAAAGGGGGCGTAGCGAAGTGATCTGTTCTGTTGTATGGTAAAGCTGAACCAGAATGGAGAACATGTATTGTAATGATGAGTGTTTTTTTTTGTTGTTATTAGATGACTGAACACAATCTGGAGCTGTCACCAAAGGCCAGCACTTACCCGGACAACACTTCACTATTGTTTGATGAATAACTGCATTTACACCACAAGTACTATCACACTCACTGTGGACTTATGTTTGTGTTTTGTGTTACGTGTGGGGGTTTAGGAACAGGACTGTTTATTATTTAGGGACCAACCTGTGGATTAAAACAACAATAAATGCTGCTATATTGCCTGTTAGCATTGTTATTGTTTGCTGTATTTGTGTCATCAGACCATTGGATTTACAAATAAAATATCATTGCAGCTGGATTTTCATTGTTTGTTTTTTCAGTGATCACTGCTGCATTTCTGCACACTATTAACCACTTTGTCACAACCATACATTCCAAAAAAATAATAATAATAATACATTATAAGTTAATGAGACCAGTCCATATTGAAAATGCCATGTTTCCTATAAAATTGTATCTGTTTCCACTACAGAAAAATATCTTGAAAAAATGCCAAAAAAAATCTAAAAAGATGACACCTTCTGCTGCAAGCAGACCAGGAACACTATTGTTATAATTCTAGCCCAACACAAATCACTTATATTGCCACTAAAATCACATTGCCTGAATCCCAGGATGCAGTAGGAAACCCTGTGAAGGGTAAATAACATAACATTTGTATTTTTTAAAGCATGTTAGTATTTACATTTTTGCATGGGAGTAAAAGTTATAGATGGATATTGCATGAGTTTATGTGATATTTCAACACTTTTACGTGTGAGTTATTGGTATTGGGGTGGGGGATGAACTAATACATTTGTGTGGAAAAACAATTGCACATAATCAACCATCTTTTTACAACAACATTTTAGTACATTTTAATTTTTTTGAAGTGTTTTGTCTGAGCATTGACTGAAGGTTTGTGTTCAATTATTGTGTTTACACTGACTCCTGGTGGTGCGATAGCACATTGCAGTCAAACCAGATAGTGTACTGAAAGGACACTTAAATAAAAACTATACCACAGTGTGGCAAAGTGGTGAGTGTATCACTTCAGTTTGTAAAATCCCACGGGTCTGACCCACAACCAAAAGTCCAGTTTTTTAGTTTTTATCACCCACACAGAACACAAAACACAGACACAGTTCCTAAGGTGTGTAAATTAAGTGCTTGTAGCGTTTCCATCGTTAATAGATTTAAAACTATATTGAAATGCATTTAAATGGAGGAAAGAGCATGGAATTGGCGTGATCTGGATACTAAGCGGACACAAACATTATAATGTGATGCCTTGCACTTAGGCGATTGCTGACCTTCCAAAAAATGTACACCTCTTCTTACAAGGTGTAAACCATTGTAGAAGTGAGCTACTAATAGCTGTATAAAAACACACACCTGCAGAGGCCTTTTATTGGCTTCGGGGTGGCTGCGTGATGCGGTGACACTTGGCTCTTGTTGAGGAGAGGCAGGAACACGTTCGAAGGAGAAAGGCAAGATGAAGAAGACCCCGCATATTCAATCCCAGGGGCACTATACGGTGCTAAAGTATTATCATCTTACTCCTTAGGTCATCCAAGACCAAATAGTTCAATTGAGGGATGAGCTAGACCCCAGCATCAATGTAGGGACTGCTATCTATCCTTGCACATGTGAAAGTCCTGTTCTCTGCACTACTTAGCCTCTGGTTTCATTCAGACCACAGTTGGAATGTCTGGAGGGGTAGCCCAATCCACCTTTTCCAGAGTGCGAGGCAATGTTCTTGAAAGGTGAAAAGGGAAGGTCAACACATATAATTTCCAAAGGATAGTAGCATAACTGATGTTGGCTGAGGCTTTTCCAAACAACTCCTTGAGTGACCTCAGCCAAAAGGACTCAGCCAAAAGGACCTTCTCAGACCTTTTCAGGACCTTTCTTTTGTTTTCCGTCCACCAAGAGGATTTTGCTGCCCTTCCTCTGATATACAGTATATCACTTATCAAAAAAACATCAGTTATATTTGGATAAAATTCACTAAATGTAATCGAAAAATTACAAACTTTGTTTTAGAGCAGGTGCAGTGACTTTTTATTGTGCTGATTAACATTTGACAGTTTACATTAACATTTGACATTATGGGGGAATGGAGTATACTGTGAAAGTCACAGGCTATTAGCGTGTGTAGCCACCGTTGGAAGCAATACAAGCAGTACATATGCAACACATGCTTTGTACCAAGTTTCCGGTGTTGTCTTGTGGAATCCTGGCCCATTCCTCTTGTAGTGCCTGGATAAGCATCTGCCTGTTCAGTGGTCTCCGAGTCCAAAAAACAGTGGCGACGTATAGGGGGGACACTCCTGGTCAGGTGAACCCCCCCCCCCCCCCCCCCCCCCCCCCCAGATTTCTGCCAGGCAGTGGCTTAGCCACTGTGTTACAGCAAAAAAAAATAAGTGCTGAAAAGATTATTTTTGGTGGCCTGAATATGTTTCAATCAGTACCGCTTTCAATTAGTAAACATGAACCACCACTCACAACTGACCAAAGGCATGCTTGCTGTCTGCCAAAGTGCTTGTTTCAAATTTCTGTTTGTGATTGGGCTATTCATGAGAGGTTCAACCTTGAACTCTTCTGATTGGACAATGCACACAGCTTTTACAATGTACAGTCCAAACGGATGCGCAACATGACGAAACAAGAAGTGAGAGACATGAAGTATGGCCTGACAACGGTAGGTTTCTTTGCTTTGAACACAAAATGTTAGTTAACAAAAATGAACAACCATAAGGATGAATGAGATTATATATAATTTTTTTTTATTTATTATCACAATGTGAAATTGAAATCTGACAGATGTGGCAAATTGGTGTTTTTCTGTGATTTTCTTTATTGCTTTTACTTACGCTTGCAGTTCAGCAGCTGAAATCACTCCGTATCCAGTGTCAAATCAACTGCCTCACTAATTAGGTGATTCAGTGTATATGCTTCAGTCATAGTCACTGAAGAGTGTCATGGTCAAGAATGAATGATTGAGTGATTATAAAGAAACCAAAAACATTTGGTCAGTGTCCATAATTTATTTACCTTTAAAAAAAAAAAAAAAATTATTATAGTGGTAAGTTTCTTTTGATGCTCAATATGTTATTTTGCCTTTGTCCAGTGTACCTACATTTTGAATAGGCAAACCTAACTAGCAAAATGTTATTTATTGCATAACGTAAAAGTGCCTTTAAACAAATTGAACTTCGTTTCAATACATGTAAGCAGATATATTATGAGCAGATTAAAAGCACTGTTGTTATAAGACATTAGTGAGACCAGACCGTCATATAAAATGTATACTTTAATAATAATAGTAAAATCACTTTAATTTAAGGGGTTTTAATGTGAAACAACCAAATGTGTTTTTAAATCGTCCAGTGCTTGTAAATGTGCTTTTAAATCGTCCAAGTCTTTACTTTCTCATTAAATGTAGAATGAAGAACACTAAAACGAGAGCACAACATTTTAAAAAGTGACTAGTCTTTATTAATGTTGATACAATTACGAATAGTGATTGTAGTAAAGTGTGTCCTGCATTTATTCTTTTTTAAATTATAGATTAAATCGCTTATTAAAATGTTGCCCCCTCGTTTGCATGCAGTTTCTTCGTTCTGTACCAAAACACTTCAATTACACCAATGTCACTACTAGTACTAAACGGCTAGCAGAGATCAATCAAATTCTTAAAGTGGAAGAAAATGTTGGGGAAAAACACAGAACAGCAACCCTAAATATAATAATAATAATAATAACAACTAACCTTTAAAAAGAAAATATTTGTATACTAGAAAGCTACTTGTTCAAGCTACAGTCAATAAAAAAGATTAATTAATGTAGCATGATTAAGAGTAACGTTAGGTTATTACCATAACCCTGGTTCCCTGAAAAGAATGACAACCATTACCTAATGGAAAGAGCCTCTCTGACCATCAATAGCTGAGCATGTATAAAAAGCTGCCTGTGGCAGGCTGGCGAGTGGATAGAGGCCCAGAGACAGACTTCAGTTAAAACAAATATACTTTTATTATAAATAAACACAAAATGAAAGGGCACAAGGGCCAAAACAAAGCAATTTAAACACAAAAAAGATAAAAAGCAAAACTTACAAAAATAACAGTTTCCAGGCTGGGCAATGCCTTCACTGGATTCAAACTTTCTAAACAACCAAAAAAACCAACCTGCTTCCTCAGCTCCCTCTCTCCAAATGAGAAGCAGAGGCCTCCTTTTATATCAGGTGGCTGGGCGCTGATTGATTGTTAATCAACCTAATCAACTAATCAACCCCAGCCACCTGAACATAATAAACCCAGGCAGGTAGGGGAAGTTAACCCCATCCCTGCCAATTTAAAGGGCAGAGCTTTGCTCTGCTACACTGCCCTATCAGGGCCCTGCTGTTAGGGGGATCGCCATTTTCTTTCAGGGGGGAACACGACCTCAAAGGGGAATGGTTGTCATTCTCTTTTAGGGAACCAGGGTTATGGCAATATCCTAACGTTTCCTTTCAATTCGAATGACAACCATTACCGAATAGGAATGATGTACCAAAGCTTTCATGGCTCCAGAGTACCGACAGTACGGCCCCACAGCGATAGCATCAGAGCCCACATGACGGATTATGAAAGTTTCCAAAACCACTGATTGGTTAATATGGAATGAGGATACCACCTTTGGCAAAAAGGATGGATTTGTTCTTAATGTTACCTGTGAGTCACTTCCAGTGAAAGCCATACATGTGTCATTGATGGACAGCGCATGAAGCTCACTTACTCAACTGGCAGATGTAATGGCTATTAAAAATGTCACTTTCAATGAAACAGGGTGCAGTTCTGCTGACGCCATGGGCTCAAATGGGGGACCCATAAGAGCCTGCAGTACCAGTTCTAGATCGCACTTGGGGACAATACTTTTCATGGGAGGACGAAGCCTCAAAGCCCCTTTAAGAAATTGCACTGCCAGGAAATGTGTCCCAGGGGACACCGAGTCAATTTTGTCATGGCACACTGATATTGCTGCCAGGTATACCTTCAAAGTGGACACTGATTTTCCTGCATCAAACAAGTGTTGTAAGAAGGTTAATATCGTCTCAATATGGCAAGTCACAGGATCGTGACTTTCAGCAAGGCACATGTCTTGGAAAACTTTCCATCTATATGAGTACTGGGCTCTAGTGCTTGGAGCCCTAGCAGACTGTAGTGTCTCCACTACTGCATCTGGCAAACCTCGTCTAAATAGACGGCTCCGTTCAACGACCAGACCCAGGGTTGGAGCTGGGCTGGATTTGGATGCCATAATAGCCCCTCTGCTTGGCTCAGGAGGTGTCCTTGCGCAGCGGGAGCTGCCACGGCTGATCCGACAACACGTCGGAGAGCAAACCAGGGGCATCTCGGCCATCTGGGTGCAACCAGCAAAACCTGTGCTCTCTCCATCCTGATCTTCTCTAGTGTCAGGGGTAATAATGATAACAGAGGGAACGCATACAAGAGCCCCTGTGGCCAGGGATGAGATAGCGCGTCTACTCCCAGGGGGCCTCCGTCTCTCTCCATAGAGAACCATAGGGGGCAATGAGTGCACTCGGCTGTGGCAAAGAGGTCGACTCGTGCTGGTCGAAACCTCTCCCAAATTTTTTTCACCACTTGAGGATGCAGCCTCCACTCTGAGCTGTCTGGAGCTCTTCTGGACAGGAGGTCTGCTGCCTTGTTGTCCACACCGGGGAGGTGAACTGCCCTGATGGAACGCAAGTTTCTGTGCGTCCAGGACAGGAGTCTGTGCGCTACGTGGTGAAGGCCTGGTGAGCGCACGCCGTCTTAGTGGTTTATGTAGGCTACCACTGTAGTATTGTCTGTCCGGACCAGCATATGTTTGTGCACTAACTGCTGGAGAAAATGAAATAACACCAGGTTCACTGCTTGCAGCTCTTGGGCATTTATATGCGCTTGGTGCCAATGTCCCTTCCACTAACCTCTTATTCCTCTCCCATTCCAGATCGCTTCCCAGCCCAGGCTGGAGGCATCTGTAGTGATGACTTCCCTTCTGTGAGGGGATCTAAGGGCAGACCCGAGGTGTAAATTGCCAGGATGGAGCCACCACTCCAGTGTCTTCGTTATTGTCTGGACACCTGCACCAGCCGGTACCAATCTCGGACAGGGTACACCTTGAGCGTATTTACCCAGGCTTGAAGCGGGCGCATTCTAAGCAGCCCTAGTGGAAGGATTCTCGAGGCAGCTGCCATCAGCCCCAACAACCTTTGATATATTCTGACTGTAGGAAAGTGTGACCTCCAACGACCGAATCCTGTCTTCCTACAGTGAGGCAAGCATGCTCACAGAGTTCAGTTTGATCCCCAGGAACACTGTGGACTGAGACGGTATGAAATTTCTCTTCTGTTGATGTATTGAGAGCCTTAACTTTGTCACATGATCTATGACCTGTTTTGTGTGTGCTTCTACGCATGCTTTTTTATGCATGCAAACTAGCCAATCATCCAGATAGTTCAGGATCCGAATACCCCATAGCCTCAGTTGAGCCAGTGCTGCATCTATGCACTTTGAAAAAGTGTGGGACGCCAGCGAGAGGCCAAAAGGCAGCACGCAGAATTCGTACATGTTACATTGAAAGGCGAAGCGCAGATATTTTCTTTGCGCGGGACGGATCTGGATGTGAAAATAGGCGTCTTACAGGTCGATCGATGTGAACCAGTCGCCTGGTTGGACGGACTGGAGGATACACTGTGTTGTCAACATGTTGAACTTCCTCTGTTTGAGGAACAAGTTGAGGACCCTGAGGTCCATAACTGGCCTGACACCACCGTCCCTTTTAGGCACCGGGAAGTACCTGGAGTAAAAGCCACTGAGGGCATCGCTTGGGTTTATCAAGCGTACAGTGTTTGTCCTTTGAAGATTGGCGATCTCTTGTTGAAGGAGTATCGCCCTCGGTGGTTCGAAGGTGGTGGGGAGCACACCCTTGAAGGGTGGCGGACCTATGCGAAATCGTAGAGCGTACCCACGTCTCATAGTCGATAGCACCCAGGAGTCCTGGGTACAACCTTGCCATGGGTTGTTGCCATTGGTCCGTCTGTTTGTGGGGGGCTTTGGTGGCAGCCGGGGACCCTCAGGGCGGTCTCCCTTGGGCTTAGGAGGGGGGGCGTCTTTCTTAAGCCCCGGCCTCTGTCTCCAGCTAGAGAACCGGTTACTCCTGGCCTGCGGTGGTCCCTGCGGCTCTGCCTCTGCCTCTGCCTGCTTGTCTACTCTGGGGTGGAGGGTGATGTTCAGGTCAGTGCCGATGGTAGGCACGGTCGGTACCGAGCTGCAGGCGGCGCCAAAGATGTTTACACTAGTGCCGAGTCAAACGGGACCGGATAGGCGCTGTTTTTCTCAACCTTGTGACCGGCGGGAAAAAACGTGGTCGATGCTGGGCTATGCGGCCAATTCAGTCGCCGTGGTCGCCGAGGGCAAGTGCAGCCACGCTAGGAAAGCCCGAGGATTGAGAGGGGTGCTAGCCCCGAGCTGTTTTTTTTTTTTTTGTGAACAATTATGTCGGTGTAGAGGACGACGCCGCGAGCCCACGGAGTTTCCTTACAGCACCGCAACAGCTCCTCACACGGTATATCAACTACACAAGGTCTCATGCAGTGAAAAAAGAGTAATGGCCATCACCAATCTCAGAAGAGGGGTCAAAACCAGCTCTAGTCGTGAGAATAAGACGAGAGCACTCTTTATAAACACTCGAAAGTGCGATTTTACCATGGAATTTTTTTAATTTGTGGATAAAATCCAACAAATCAGCCAATTTTGGTTCTAGAAAGCAAAACGCAATCTGACCTGTCTCAGTGAGATCAGAGAGAAAATGGCGATGTGCTACTGTGAGGACGTCTCTCTTCAACAGGAGGTGGGAGGGACTTCCCCCTCACAGCAGGGCCCTGATAGGGCAGCTTTTTTATATATGCTCAGCGATTGATGGTCAGAGAGGCTCTTCCCATTTGGTAATGGTTGTCATTCCCCACCACCGGTACAGAAGCGCAGACACCTCTCAAGGGAGGCGAGATGGTCACTGCCGAGGTGACGCTCACCAGGGAACAGGCGGTCGCTGCGCAGGCACCGCTCCCCTTCCCCAAAGGACAAGTGGTCACCGCACAGGCACCACTCCCCTTCTCCTCGTAGGCGCCTCAAAGGCGCCCAAGCTCGGCCTAGCGGCGCTTCGTGAAACTGGCAGAGACCATGCTGGAGACCCTATTGAAATCTAAGGGCAAGCTGCCCCCTACCACCAGGCAGTCTCAGCCCCCACAGACTCGTTCCCCATCCCCTCTGCCTAGACCCCCTAGGCGAACTGTCCTTGTCCGTGTCCAGATCTGATGTTTCGGACACAGCCACCTCCACCGGGCAGGCCACAGTGGGAGGCTCCTTAACACCCTTGCCACACGTGTCGCAGAGGGAAGAATTCCGGGCCCTAATGCAGCATACAGCTGCAGCCACAGACATTTCTTGGCTGGCAGAACAAGAGGGAAAGGGGAACCGCTTCTGCCAACAGAAAGGGCACCCACAGCATGCCCTCCCCCTATGCCAGGAATTGATGCTCTCCTCCTGGAGCAACCCAGCGTCTACACCCTCAGCCTCCAGAAGAGCAGAGTCTCTGCTTCTTACTGCAGGAGCCCAAGAAGCAGGTCTAGGCGTATTCCCCACTATCGGGGACACGGTCACGGTTTTGGTGCAAGGTTCCACCTTCACCAAGCGGGATAAGGACCCAACCTGTCCGTCCAAGCCTTGCAGAACGACAGATGTGATGCTTAAAAAAGCTTATGCATCGGCAGCGCTGCCGGTCTGAGCAGCAAATGCCATGGCCATACTGGTGCTCTACCAGCACCAGTTGGCAGAGAGGCTGCAGGAGAGAGCTACACAAGCGGACACGGGGGAGCTCCAGGCATTAGCTAAGGCGATGACCGACCTAATAGGGGAGTTAGGTCAGGCATCAGGGAGGTCGCTGGCGGCACTGGTGACCGCCCGCTGGCATTTGTGGCTGACACAAGCCAAGATCGTGGAGACCAAGAATGTGGCGCTGCTGGACACCCCCATTACATCGCGGCAGACTTTTGGGGCGACCATTAATGTGAGTCTTGAGAGGTCCCACAAGGCCACGGAGGTCACCTCCAAGTTTTCACGCCTTCCGGCTTACTGTCAGCACCCAAGGTGGCATGGGCAACCTGCCGGGGTGAAAGGGTCTGAACATCACCCTCCACCCCACAATAGACAAGAAGGCAGAGGAAGAGGCAGGGCCATAAGCACGGGACCACCGCAGGCCAAGGATAACCGGTTCTCCTCGACAGGTTTGGTACAGCTTTCCCATTCGGTAATGGTTATCTTTCAAATTGAAAGGGAATGTTATTACCATAACCCTGGTTCTCTGAAAGAGAATGACAGCCTTTGAGGTAGTGTCCCCAGCTGACCTCTTTCGAAAGAAAATGGCGATGTGCTACTGTGAGAACGTCCCTCTTCAACAGGAGGTGGGCGGGACTTCCCCCTCACAGCAGGGTCCTGATAGGGCAGCTTTTTTATATATGCTCAGTGATTAATGGTCAGAGAGGCTCTTCAACCACATAATGGTTGTCATTCTCTTTCAGGGAACCAGGGTTATGGTAATAACCTAACATTATCCTGGCAACTAACACTCACAGCAGTCGCTTGATTAGGGCATTGCTGTAGTAACCATGTGAGGTACCAGTGAAAAAGTCGCATCACGGCAGTGTCGTTACACTGCAGTTTTTTTGGTAATAACCCTTCTCCTTGTTTACAACTTACTCTGTATGTAAGCTGCCATCAATCAATAAGCTTTAGTCACACACTCACTCTGCACATTCATTCCCATTCATGTCAGTACACTCCATAACTAAGGCCCTGTGCAAATTGCGATTTCAGGCTGCATGGAAACAGTGAAATTAGCCCAATACTGCGATTTCATAATTATTATTTGTATTTCATTAAAAAAAAAAAAATAACATTAACGAAACTGTACAGCTCTGATGTGTGCCTGCATGTACCATTCGTCATGCACATAGTGCCGTGCAGTGATTATGCCATGTGACTATATGCAATCTGGGCGGGAAATAACAAAAACTGCACACTGAAAAAAGGCTAAAAATGTGTGTGCAGCAGTTTTACACAGCAATGGAGGTAAGCTCTTCTGTATGTCCTGCAATGTTACTGTACAGAATCGGCTGTTGACAGGGATTTAGATTCAAATATTCACTGAAAGAGAAAGATGGAAATCCAGAGCAGTAGCGTGACTGCTTTACTTGAAAAGAATAAAAAAACAGTGACTAACATGTTCCAAAAGTCCATTGAAAACCGTGAAGCACGAAACATATAACAGACAGAGGCATTTTGTATGCACAAATATTCCTCTTGAAAAATTGGACAACCAAAAGTTATGTAAGTTCTTCAGAGTGAGGCCCAAATTTATAAAGGCGAAACACCGACCGCAAAAAGCCAAGTAATGTGCGTGTTTGGTACGGGTGCACTCAGCATCAAAATAACAACCTATTTTATAAGAATAATAAGGTAAAGCAGGAGATTCCGCAATCAACCAATTTAAATACCCCTCACTGCAATTAGCGGTAGAAAATTACACACCTCTTACAATAAATAGCAGGTTTGGGTCAACTCTGCGTATGTAGGCTACACATTCCACAAGAAAATGAATGGCACACAAAGACCTCAGCCTGTTACTAGCCATGGTGATGAGGATGCTCAAAAGCGAACACTGAAATTTACTGATATGGAATTGGAGATTTTGGTACAAGCAATACTTGTAACACATGAAGAGGTGTTACAAGCTCGAAATTCATCACCAGGACAAATGAATAAAATATGGAATGTGTGGTGGCTTCTTAATAAACAAATGTACCACTTAAGAGTTTGTAGTCTAGGTTACTTATACATTACAACACATCATCCAGTTACTGTGCTTCGCATATTAGTTTCACTTATTTCGTATAGAATAATTCCAGGCATATAGACTTTTCAAACTTCAGAAACAATACGTTTTATTTACTTACATCCATGGCAGTCAAACGGATGGAAAATCCTTTCATTATTGTACAGCAATATGTTCACAACAATAACTCCATACAGCGTCATCCGAACAGTCTTCAGTTTAACTATGACTTATATCTTCTTAAATACTTATGCAGTACAACTCTTATATTTATTATGTATGTCTGTATTTATGATTTTAAAGCATATCTGTATGGTCTATAATATAGCTACATTATTTAGATGTGCCTACAACCAGCTGTACTGTATTTGCTCTAGCTACAAACTAACTGTGTCATCTGTCCCTCTTTTTTTTTTTACCGTTTTCTTTCAAACTCAAATTTAACAATACTGCCTTGTCTAGAATACTAGAATGCAATATTACAATATATACATTCTATTGGCATTACTAAAGCAGTGGTGGAAGATGAGCCCTCATTGTATTGCATGTATATGAGACTTTTTCTTTCGTTCCATATCGTTTCTTAATCTCCTCCACTGTTCTTACAAGAACGCCTACACACTACAAGGCTGTTTGCCACTGTAGGGAGACCTTTTTAGGTGCTTCTAAGAACCTTTTTTTCACATGGATTCTATAGTCTCTATTTGTAGACTTTATTTTTTGTTAGCTATGTTTTTGTAAGCTATGAAACATGTATTGAAAATTGAAGTTTACAAAAGAATATGGTATTATAAACCACAATTTACAAATCAGAAGGGTTAAAAAATTAGCTCTTTGCAAAATTTTGTTAAATATTTCTTTCTCCTTGAAAACAATGTCTCCTTCTTGCTGCAGACAAGTCTCCCACATCACCTTGCCTTTTATATAGCCTACTGTCGGACTGCAGCAAATTAGCGCCTGCTTTTCAGAGTTCTTAAAATAATCAAGCAAATACGAGGCCCGCAGTTTCCGGCAGCTTTAATAAATTAGATGGAATATTTAATAGACCTAATTTGCAAAATCCCCTCCCAATTTTAGCAGTTTCGTTCAGAAACGCCCCAGAATTACATATGCATATACAGAGTTACATATGCATATACAGAATTGCATATGCATCAAAGGCGAAAGCACAGAGAGACATTGTCTCTGCAAATCACGTATTAATTGTGTGTTTATGCCATTGCATTTGTTTTATAAATCCCATCCAAGAATTCAGAACCCTCAGCGCCTATTTTAGGGTCATAAAACATGTGCAATCCTTTTATAATTCTGGGCCTCAGTCCTTTAACAAGCCATATCAATGTCATTACTGCTTTTGAGTGTGTCAGTATAGTATTGTTAGTGTTACATAAAATAATGTCTATTAAATGCTGCACTCCCAAAAAGCCTGATTACATTCTTCCGAACTCCATATTGTGAAGATGTACGCATAAATGCATATTGCTTCTACAACTTGACTGCTAACAATTAATGACTACTTAAGAAGGTCAAGCAGTCCCATTTTGAATATACCAAAATGATTATTATTATTATTTATTTCTTAGCAGACGTTCTTACAATTCTTACAAAATATCACACTGTGAAGTATCCCTTTTCAGAATATCACATTACAATAAGAGCAGCAAAGCATATAAAATCAGTAGCAACAGGTAAAATTAAAATACGAGCAAAAAATAGAGAGAATACTGTAAATAATCACATGTAAGAGCGGGCTTGACTAAGAGCAGTTGACTTATATAAAAAATATTTGCTTATACGAGTAAATTCCAGTATAAACATGTAGTAAGTACGATGAATGGATAACAATGATTGTAAGTAAGAGCAATTACTAAAAAAACAACAACAAAAATGTGAATACGGATACCTCTAAGAGTAAAGTGAAATACAAGATACAGGAAGTAGTTATAATTAAGATCAGTAGTAGAATACAGCAAGGTATGGAGCAGTTCAGTACAAGTACAAGCTGATGCAAGTACTGGTACAACTAGGTGCCCTATAGTCAGGAGTTGTCAGGTTTGCAGATCTGAACAGGTGTGTCTTGAGGAGGTGCTGGAAGGTGGTCAGGGCCTGAGCAGTCCTGATATCCATGGGTAGGTCGTTCCACCACTAAGGGGCAAGGGTGGAGAACGAATGGTCTCTGGAAGCAGGCACTGGAAGTAGGGGAGTCGGGGGGGGGGGGGATTGACAGCTAATCTGCCGCTGATGGAGTATGAAGAAATGATAGTCTGGAGATAGGAGGGAGCAGAAGGGTCAAGACAATGATAAGTGAGTACAAGAGTTCTGAACTGGATGCGAGCAGCGACAGGGAGCCAGTGCAGAGAGCGGAGCAGCAGTAGGAGAAACAAGGAAGGGAAAAGACAAGGCGATCAGCAGAGTTTTGGATGAGCTAGAGAGGACAGATGGCAGAGGCAGGGAGGCCAGCCAGGAAGGAATTGCAGTAGTCAAGGCTGGACAGTACCAGGGCCTGAACTAAGAGCTCGTGGAGTAGTCAGTGAGGAAGGAGCGAATATGTTGCTCAGGGAGAAGTGACAGGAGTGTGCCAGAATAGATGTGTTGAGAGTAAGAAAGGGAGGGGTCAAGGGTGACACCGAGGTTCTTGTTGGATGAGGAGGGAGAGAGTTGTAGTTTCAAGAGGAATAGAGATCGAGAAATCAGCGGTGGTCGACCATGTCAAAGGCTGTAGAGAGGTTGATGAGAATTAGGACAGAGGAGAGTGAGGTGGCACAGGCAGAGATTAATGAATTAGTGACAGAGAGAAGCGCAGTTTCAGTGGAGTATGCCAGGCAAAAACCAGATTGGAGGTGGTCGAGCAAAGAATGAGTTGGCAGGAAAGCAGAGAGCTGGAGGTGTACCGCTTGCTCATGGATTTTAGAGGACTGTAGTTTTGGAGGGATGAGTGATCCGGGAAGGTTTTTTTTAAGATGAGGGTGATGCAGGCCTGTTTGAAGCAGAGGGGAAACAGCCAGAGAGCAGAGAGGTGTTGAGAAGATGAAAGGGAGTAGAACAGGGGAAGCAGCTTGGAAGAGGTGTAGGGAGGGGGTCCAGAGCACACGTGGTGGGTTTGTAACTCTGGAGCAGGGAGCAAAGGTCCGAGAGGGGTGAGGAGGAGGACAGTAGACTAGTAGGGGTTGCCGAAGGTGATGGGGAGTGAGTGAGAACAGGACAGGGGGTAGGTGGAGAAGGAGGGGAGATAGTGAAGAGTTTGCAGATGTAGGTGATTTTGGAGAAGGAGGCAAAGTCATCAGCCAACGTTTGGCAGAGGTGAGAGTAGAGGTTAGAGTATTTCCGACCACAAAAGAACATTCCCTGTGTTTTGGCAGGCGTGCCAAGAGCCGGGTGAATTGATTGATGCGTCTGTAAATAGATTTAAAAAATTGAGCCGTTGAATTTAGAGATTCGAGATGATTTCATTTGTGATCACGTTATTGATAAATGTACTTCAAATGCACTCAGAAAACATTTACTGCGGAAGAAGGATTTGACACCTAAAAGTTTGCAAGAAATTGCCAGAGCAATGGAAGCAGCAGATCAGCAAGCTGCAAGAATTGATAAATTGTCTGTTAATGCAGTAGAATCAAGGCAACGAAAGGATGACTACAAACAGAAAGTGAAACCAGGCATAGCACATAGGAACCAGAATAGGTATAGTAAAGAGAAACAAACAGACTGTTCAAGTGATGTTTGTTGTTACCGCTGTGGCAGGAGAGGCCACATAGGCAAACAATGCACTGTTACAAAAGGGAAAGTCGGCAGTGCGGTAAAGAAGGACATTTTGCTTCAATGTACAGGACAAAAACAAAAGAAAAAGTAAATGTAGTTGCAAATAAACCAATGCTGTCCAAACATTCTCCTGATTCTGAAGATGAATATGTGCTTACATTGTCCAGTTTGACAGCAGATGGTGAAATGAAAATTTTGATTGAGGAGGAACCTGTTACAATGCTTATTGATTCAGGGGCCAGCTGCAATATAGTCTGGAGAAATCTTCAAGCAAAATTCAAAGCAGAGCTTACACCTATGTCAAAGAAATTGTTGTCAATGCTAACATTCTAGTTGTAGAAAAAGCACAAGTTCCACTGCTAGGCAAACACACAGCAACAGCACTGGGACTTCTGCACATAGGGCCTAAAGTCACTAAAACCAGGGACTGAAACAGATAGAACCTCAGGCCAGCAGAGTCAGGCAACCTCCTGTCCGTTTAAAGGATTATATAGGATAGATACTGTGGCAGAGCAAAGCTCTGCCCTTTTTAAATTGGCAGGGATGGGGTTAATCTCCCCTACCTGCCTGGGTTTATTATGTTCAGGTGGCTGGGGTTGATTAGTTGATTAAATGATTAACTTAATTAACGATCAATCAGCGCCCAGCCACCTGACATAAAAGGAGGCCTCTGCTTCTCATTTGGGAAGAGGGGGCTGAGGAAGCAGGTTGGTGTTTGTGGTTTTTTGTGATTTGTGAATGCTACATCCAGTGAAGGCATTGCCCAGCCTGGAAACCTTTATTTTTGTAAGTTTTGCTTTTTTTGTTTGGTTATTTGTGTTTAAACATCATTATTTTTGCCCTTGTGCACTTTTATTTTGTGTTATTTATAATAAAATTAGTATTTTTTTTTGAACTTCAGACTGTCTCTGGGCCTCTAGCCACTCGCCAGCCTGCCACAGATATGAACCAGGTGGAGCAGAATAAACTCCAGTTCTGTCTAGGTGGCTGGGTAGTCTACCCCTAGCTACCATAGGTGAATGTTAATGGTGTTCATTTCTATTGCTAATGTTAGGAAAAAAAAAACTGTAAACATGACAATGATTATATGCTGTTTAGTATTGATAAGTTTCAGTTCTAGAAGCTTGGAAGTAAATGTTATTCATGGGGATAGTATATAGGAATAATAATAATAATAAGTTAACAAGAGCTATGACATGTTTCAGGTTTGAAAAGTACTGTTACATTTTGTTATGTTTTCAAAAGATGTTAAATCTAAAAAGAGGAGGGATGTAGTATTGTACTGTTGTAGTATTGTACTGCCACCTACAGGCAGCATAAGGGTACATGATGTTACGTGGGAGATAGAAGATTAGTATGTGCCATGGCACAGGAAGCAGTAACTAGCTGTATGTAAGCAAGTTGTAATACAGTAAATAAAAAGTTTTAAACCCACTACCAGAGTCCCTCGAATATATTACAGGTATGGCAGTCTTGGCAGGGTTCAGTCATTTTAGAAGCTGCTTATATTTGATGAATGAAAAGATTATGTGGATTGCAGCAGTGGAGTGAAATTGAAATTGGTCATTTTCAAATTGGGGAGAAAACAAGGGTAAAGACTATTCCAAGAGCTCATACTGCTGTAGCTGCTCCCCTTAGTACAGAACTGTTGCAATGTCATTGTCCTCTTTCAACATTGTCATTGCAGACAGTTTGGTAAGGGTAGGGTATGGTTTAAGGAACTTTACCATCTACATTAATATAATTAAAAAATGCATACAGTTTTAATATCCTGTTATGTGTGTTATATATATTTATTTGCTATAAAAAATTGAAGTAAATGGCAAATCTCGATATAAAACTACAGCTAGAGGGAACAGGAATTACAGTTGTACACCCCTAGTGGTCATTATTCAAACAACCTCACATCAGATATTAACCCTTTGCGGTCCTATGTCGGACCAGGTCCGACATTGCAATTTTCCCTTTCCAGTCCAACATCATCAAAAAGACGTAAAGATGAAAAAAGGGCTACAGAGATAAAACAGACAGAAACAAAGACATAGCTGCTTCTGCATAAAGTGCTCAAAGAATATCACGGACATTTGCAGAGCTTTTTAAGAACATAAGAACATAAGAAAGTTTACAAACGAGAGGAGGCCATTCGGCCCATCTTGCTCGTTTGGTTGTTAGTAGCTTATTGATCCCAAAATCTCATCAAGCAGCTTCTTGAAGGATCCCAGGGTGTCAGCTTCAACAACATTACTGGGGAGTTGATTCCAGACCCTCACAATTCTCTGTGTAAAAAAGTGTCTCCTATTTTCTGTTCTGAATGCCCCTTTTTCTAAACTCCATTTGTGACCCCTGGTCCTTGTTTCTTTTTTCAGGCTGAAAAAGTCCCTTGCGTCCACACTGTCAATACCTTTTAGAATTTTGAATGCTTGAATTAGGTCGCCACGTAGTCTTCTTTGTTCAAGACTGAACAGATTCAATTCTTTTAGCCTGTCTGCATATGACATGCCTTTTAAGCCCGGAATAATTCTGGTCGCTCTTCTTTGCACTCTTTCTAGAGCAGCAATATCTTTTTTATAGCGAGGTGACCAGAACTGAACACAATATTCAAGATGAGGTCTTACTAGTGCATTGTACAGTTTTAACATTACTTCCCTTGATTTAAATTCAACACTTTTCACAATGTATCCGAGCATCTTGTTAGCCTTTTTTATAGCTTCCCCACATTGCCTAGATGAAGACATTTCTGAGTCAACAAAAACTCCTAGGTCTTTTTCATAGATTCCTTCTCCAATTTCAATATCTCCCATATGATATTTATAATGTACATTTTTATTTCCTGCGTGCAGTACCTTACACTTTTCTCTATTAAATGTCATTTGCCATGTATCTGCCCAGTTCTGAATCTTGTCTAGATCATTTTGAATGACCTTTGCTGCTGCAACAGTGTTTGCCACTCCTCCTACTTTTGTGTCGTCTGCAAATTTAACAAGTTTGCTTACTATACCAGAATCTAAATCATTAATGTAGATTAGGAATAGCAGAGGACCTAATACTGATCCCTGTGGTACACCGCTGGTTACCACACTCCATTCTGAGGTTTTTCCTCTAATCAGTACTTTCTGTTTTCTACATGTTAACCACTCCCTAATCCATGTACATGTGTTTCCTTGAATCCCAACTGCGTTCAGTTTGAGAATTAATCTTTTGTGCGGGACTTTGTCAAAAGCTTTCTGGAAATCTAAATAAACCATATCATATGCTTTGCAATTATCCATTATCGATGTTGCATCCTCAAAAAAATCAAGCAAGTTAGTTAGGCACGATCTCCCTTTCCTAAAACCATGTTGACTGTCTCCCAGTACTCTGTTACCATATAGGTAATTTTCCATTTTGGCTCTTATTATAGTTTCCATAAGTTTGCATATAATAGAAGTCAGGCTTACTGGTCTGTAGTTACCTGGTTCAGTTTTGTTTCCCTTTTTGTGGATCGGTATTACGTTTGCAATTTTCCAGTCTGTCGGTACCACCCCTGTGTCAAGAGACTGCTGCATGATCTTGGTTAGCGGTTTGTAAATTACTTCTTTCATTTCTTTGAGTACTACTGGGAGGATCTCATCCGGCCCAGGGGATTTGTTTATTTTAAGAGCTCCTAGTCCCTTTAACACTTCTGCCTCAGTTATGCTAAAGTTATTTAAAACTGGATAGGAACTGGATGACATGTGGGGCATGTTGTCAGTATCTTCCTTTGTAAAAACTTGTGAAAAGTAATCATTTAACATATTTGCTATTTTTTTTTCTTCCTCTACGATTTTGCCATTTGTATCTCTTAAACATTTAATCTCCTCTTTGAATGTTCTCTTGCTGTTGTAATATTGGAAAAACATTTTGGAATTGGTTTTAGCTCCCTTAGCAATGTTCATTTCTATTTCTCTCTTGGCCTTTCTAACTTCCTTTTTGACTTGCATTTGCAGTTCTGTGTACTCTTTCTGTGTACTTTCTTTTTGGTCCTTTTTTAATGCTCTGTAAAGTGCCTTTTTTTCGCTGAATATTTTTTTTAATTGATCTATTAAACCATTTTGGCAATTTAGTTTTACATTTAGATTTGTCTACTTTAGGGATATAATTGTTTTGCGCCTCTAGTACTACGTTTTTGAAGAACAACCATCCTTCTTCTGTGGGTGTTTTCTCTATTTTACTCCAATCTACTTCTGTTAGTCTCTGTTTCATGCCTTCATAGTTTGCTTTTCTAAAATTGTAAACCTTAGCTTTAGTCTTTACTTTTGAGGATTTAAAAAACACTTCAAATGAGACCATGTTGTGGTCTGAGTTTGCCAGTGGTTCTCTGACCTCTGTTTTAGTTATTCTATCTTCGTTATTTGAAAAGACTAAATCAAGGCATGCCTCCCCTCTAGTGGGTGCCTTCACAAATTGTGTTAGGAAGCAGTCATTTGTCATTTCCACCATTTCTATTTCATCCTTCGCGCTACCCACCGGGTTTTCCCATTTTATATGGGGGAAGTTGAAATCCCCCATTAGTATGGCTTCTCCTTTGCTACACACATTTCTAATGTCATTGTATAACAGATTATTTTGCTCACCGTCTGAATCTGGCGGTCTATAGCATGCTCCTATTATTATGCCTTTTGAATTTTTGTCTGTTATTCTGACCCATATTGATTCGGTTTTATTTTCTTTGTCCAGGTTTAACACCTGGGCTTCAAGACTGTTTCTTATGTATAGCGCTACCCCTCCTCCTCTTCTGTCCTGCCTGTCTTTCCTATACAGTGTATACCCACAAATATTATATTCGTCCCCATCACTCTCAGACAACCAAGTTTCTGTAACACCTATCACATCATAGTTACCTGTTAGTGCAGTAGCTTCAAGTTCTAGAATTTTGTTTCTGATACTTCTAGCATTTAGATAAATACATTTAATGGTTGTCTTACCTGAGTTGTTGTTCTTGTTTTGATGCGGTCTCCCTTCTGTTTTTTTTGTTGATTTCTCCCCCCTTCCTTTCTAGTTTAAATGCTTCCGAACCTGCTCGAGGATCTTTTCTCCAAGTAGACTGGTTCCCTTGTTATTTAAATGCAGTCCATCCCGTCTATACAGATAGTCCTCGTTGTAGAATGTGGTCCAATGATCAAGATAGGTGAAGCCTTCCCGTGTGCACCACGTCTTCAACCATTGGTTTTGATTTATTATTTCCAGCTGTCCATATGGTCCTTTGCAAGGTGCGGGTAGTATACCAGAAAATACCACAGTTTTGGTTTTCTCTTTTAATTTCCTTCCTAGCTCTCTGAATTTGTTTTGCAGGGATTTTGGTCTGTCTCTTCCAATGTTGTTTGTACCGATGTGGACGACTACTACCGGGTCGTCTCCTGTTCGTTCTAGGAGCCTGTCCACGTTTTCAGTGATGTGCTTGACCGAGGCTCCCGGAAGGCAGCACACTGTTGTAGTAAGGGGGTCCAAACTGCGAACTGAACTTGCTGTGTTTCTCAATATGGAGTCCCCAACAATCATGACCTCCCTTCTTTTTGCTGTCTGGTCACCACTGTCAATGGGGTCCTGGATGTTGTTCCTTTCATTCTCTTGTTGTTGGTTCTGCTCATCAAAATTCTGAAGTGACTCAAATCTGTTGGTTGTTTTGATTTCTGGTGGTTGTGTTTGACGAAGTTTCTTTTTTTCCCTGCTTCTGCCTACCTGAACCCAGCTGTTCTGACCTTCTATCTCCCTGGTGGCTTTCAGTCTGTTAGGGGTGATGCAGACTTCCATGAATTGTGGGTGTGCCAGTTCCTCAAGATCTTGTTGCTGTCTCACTTCTTCCAGCTCCATTTCTAGCATACTTACTAGTTTATGCAAATCCTGGATCGCGCGGCACTTTACGCACACTTGGTTTAGCTCCGCTGGGTTTTCTCGGATTTCCCACATCAAGCAGGTGTCACAGATTACTGGCTTGAAGACCATGTTGAGGGTTTTTTTTTTTTTTTAAAGTTTAGTTTTCTTCTGCAGCCGTCAACCTGCTTTCAACCTGCTTCGAAACTGCTCTGTACTTTTCCACGCTGTACTTCTCCCACTCGCTGTCGCTTCCACTCGCTGTCGCTGGGAAGACTGCCTCGTTTAACTGCGTTGTTCTGCTGTGCTGTCGGCTCCTCCCCTCGCCCGTGTCTCAAAACGGCGCTGAATTTGAATCAGCTGCTCCGAGTTTCAGCTTGTTTGTTATCAGAAAAACACACGCGGCTGTGTTTCCCCAATGTCCTCTGTTTTCTGATTAAAGCAATTCAAGATGCAATTTCTCCTTTCTGCTTCTAAACTGCTCTGTACTTTTCCACGCCTGTACTTCTCCCACTCGCTGTCGCTTCCACTCGCTGTCGCTGGGAAGATGTTATAGTAATAAAATAATGACTTGGATCGCATTATTGAGGAGTTTGGTGATAAAATGAGTGATCAGGAGAGGATTTATCAGTATACACATCTATAAAGAGGTATGTGAACTATGGATGGGGCTTGGCTGGAGATACAGTACTGAGTGTCCTTTTACGATTCAATGCCTTTTAAACCTGTTTTACTCTGGGGGAAAAAAAAAATTAAACAATGTGTGTAAAATAAACAGCACGTGTGAAAATAAATTGGACCCGACACGACTGACAAGAACGGAATAAATGAACTACAAAGGGTTAAGATTTTTATTAAAATGTATAGGATATAAATACATACAGACTGACAGATTCTTCCACAACGCCCAGATTCCGATACTCTCATTCTTGGTTTAATATTACAATACAAATTGAAGACGTCAGAACCTAATAAGGATGTTTCACTTATGTTCCAGATTATGAATTCAACATGTGTTACAGTGACATGCATAGCTACTGTATCAGGGTCATGAAGATCACCACGATCTGGCACAGAAACAAACACAAATCCCCAGAAGCTCATACTGTTTACCCCCAGTAATCAAAGTATGTCCTAATAGCAATTATTGAGCACATAAGAAGATCAAGCAAGCCAGGTATATCCTGTACCCTGAATAACTGAAGTAACAAGATTCTTACCTCTTGTGAGAATAGTAATACTCTCAGAAGGTCCTTATTGTTGTGCTGTTCATCTTTTTGTTTTCTAGACTGATTCATGGAAGCCATTTTATTTATTTTACAAGCAACATGGTACCCATAGGAAATTATGTGGCCTCAAACAGGGTCCTATTACCTGTAACACAGGAAGTTAGCTTTTTTTTAGTAAATGTTTTTTAGCGTTGGTTCTTAAGCTTTATTTTGAATATTTTCAGAGAATAGTGTAAAACATAGTTTTAAAAAGTTTTACAAATAATAGCAGTAATTAAAACAAATAGTTTCAAACACAGAATCACAAATTCTAATGTAACACAAAGTCAAATAGACAAGAGCACTGATGAAGGTGTGCACACACCCCTCTTTCTACTTGTTAACGTGTAGCATTTTGGACAAGTGGGTAAGTGAGTGCAGGTGAAGGCAATGCAGCAGGGTAGAATGAACAGACAGACAACCATGTACAGGTGCAAGGGTGTTTATTGATTTAACAATGTCCAGAGCTTGACAGCAAACAACTGTAAATAATAATGATGGAGTGACACAGTGACATGTAACACAAAACACAGACACAGTTAACAGTGAGTGATATTAGTGCTTGTGGTGCAAAGACAGTTCTCCGTGAACAAAGTGAAAGTGCTGTTGTCGGGGTTTGATGCTGGCTGAACAGCGACAACTCTAGAAATGACAAACAACAGTTTTTACTTCCACAGTACGATCCCATCCAGGTCACTGAGTTTGGGTACCATAGCTCCGCCCCTTTTCTAGATGGCCGACTTCCAATTAACCAAGGAATAAATTGCCATGCCATTTAGTCTAGGGTACTCTGTTCCTTTTAAACAGCGCCCTCGCAGGTCGGGAGGGAGATCTAACACCAAGAATCATTCAATCTCTGTCACAAGCATTCACTGCTGTAGAAAAGAATATACTGCTGAGATGTATGACTCGAACATCCACAAGAGGGCACTATTTATACAATTTGTTATTGTAGTTCTACATACTGTAGTTCCCAAACTGAATGGTGATTTCTTATACAGTACAACAGACTTTTATATGCAATACATGAGAAAATAATGCTGATTTAAAAATACAGTTATAAATCAAGTTTCATCACAATTGGATTTGTGTGGGATAAGTGGGGTTCCACGGCAAGGAATTGTAGGAGGAATGGTTATTGAGGAAAACAATGAGAAAAGATGACAAAAATAAGTTACAATGCTTAAGGCTTGTATCACTTTAAGAATCAAATTTCAAAAGTTTAGCAAACTAGCTAGTGATCAATAAAACATGGTTTTAATAACATTTTAAGAAAGTCTGAGGAATATTAGTTGAAGCATTGACTTAAAGAAACCATGAGCTGGGTTCATTCAGACATAGGAATAAAAACCTTGGATAAATGAAAATGAACTGAAATGTTGCCAAAATGTTTGCTTATTTGGTATGCATCTCATGATTTCCATTACATGAGAGTAGATGTTAAAATTTCATGCTGATTTGAACTCAGCTCTCACCAAGATAAGCATCAACTAAGACGTAGCTTTACAGTAAACTAATGTGATCCATCTGCATCTCCATCCATTTGCATTGATTTCCATCTGATGATGTAGATATCCTTATGTCTGGTGTTGATGGCTGAAGTGTTATGCTGGCTCCAGGGATCAGCTTATTTTGCCTCCCCAGCGCATCAGCACACACAATGATGCTGGCTCCGGAGATCAACCACAGTGTGGTCTCCCCAGCACATCAGCATGACAACTGTCTGGATTGAGCTAAGTAGGGTACATCTCTGGGATCTTTAAGTGGACACCTTCCATTCTCGGTGTTTCGTCGACTAGCCCACGACACCTCAAGAGGGCTTGACAGCGATTCTATCATCCCAGCATCAGCCCCCTCCGTCCCCCACTCAACTCAGCCCAGCTTACTTATCCGTACATCAGCGTTGTTTTCTTCCTATTGTTCTTGAGATCCCCAGCCAGAATCTTTCCATAGTAACCATAGCCAGTTGCTGCTCCTTTCTGCTGCTTCAGATAAGTTCTTTATTGTGCGACACAACTCTTGGCCACTGAGTCTGGGGTCGCCGAGGGTCCCGCTTCGCTTGGGGTTGCCTGTCTCTCCTTCGCTTCGCTTGGGGTCGCCGAGGGTCTCGCTTCGCCTTGGGTTGCCGAGGGTCCCGCTTCGCCTGGGGTTGCCTGTCTCTCCTCCGCTTCACCTGGGGTCGCTGAGGGTCTCACTTCGCCTGGGGTCGCCGAGGGTCCCAGTTCGCCTGGGGTTGTCTGTCTCTGCTCTGCCTGGGGACGCTGCCAGCTTTGCTTTGCCTGGGGCCACTGCCGGCTGCTTCGCCTGGGCCGCTGCCTAGCTTGCGCCACCTGGAGCCGGTACTAGTCCTGCAGGACCTCAGGAAGTACGGTGGCCGGAACCCCAGAAAGGGGAGCTGCTGGCCATGAAGAAGGGGGGGGGGGTCAGGAGACCATTTTAGAATGGGGCTTCCCCTCCGCCCCTGTACTGTGTTTTGTGTTTATTTATTATTTACTTTTGTTTATAGATGACGGCGAACCGCCGTGTGTTTTGTTTTGTATTGTTTTGCAGTATGGATGGGAAGCCCCATCCACATTAAAAACTTGTGCATAAGGTGGCCATCTCCTGAATTAATTGATTCATTTGTGCTAATCAGGAGATGGTCACCTGCATAAATACCTGCAGCTCTCTGCACTCCGGGTGGCTGTACAGAGGCGAGCGAGAGAGCGAGCAAGCGAGGAGCAAATTAATTGAAAACGATCTAGGATCAGTGAAGGCGATTGCCCAGCCTAACCTGGATCATATTTGTTAGTATTGTGTTCGAGATTTATTTTGTTTAATAATTAATTTTGTTTTCTGTCTGTTTTATCTCTGTAGCCCTTTTTTCATCTTTTTGTCTTTTTGATGATGTTGGACTGGAAAGGGAAAATTGCAATGTCGGACCTGGTCCGACATAGGACCGCAAAGGGTTAATATCTGATGTGAGGTTGTTTGAATAATGACCACTAGGGGTGTACAACTGTAATTCCTGTTCCCTCTAGCTGTAGTTTTATATCGAGATTTGCCATTTACTTCAATTTTTTATAGCAAATAAATATATATAACACACATAACAGGATATTAAAACTGTATGCATTTTTTAATTATATTAATGTAGATGGTAAAGTTCCTTAAACCATACCCTACCCTTACCAAACTGTCTGCAATGACAATGTTGAAAGAGGACAATGACATTGCAACAGTTCTGTACTAAGGGGAGCAGCTACAGCAGTATGAGCTCTTGGAATAGTCTTTACCCTTGTTTTCTCCCCAATTTGAAAATGACCAATTTCAATTTCACTCCACTGCTGCAATCCACATAATCTTTTCATTCATCAAATATAAGCAGCTTCTAAAATGACTGAACCCTGCCAAGACTGCCATACCTGTAATATATTCGAGGGACTCTGGTAGTGGGTTTAAAACTTTTTATTTACTGTATTACAACTTGCTTACATACAGCTAGTTACTGCTTCCTGTGCCATGGCACATACTAATCTTCTATCTCCCACGTAACATCATGTACCCTTATGCTGCCTGTAGGTGGCAGTACAATACTACAACAGTACAATACTACATCCCTCCTCTTTTTAGATTTAACATCTTTTGAAAACATAACAAAATGTAACAGTACTTTTCAAACCTGAAACATGTCATAGCTCTTGTTAACTTATTATTATTATTATTCCTATATACTATCCCCATGAATAACATTTACTTCCAAGCTTCTAGAACTGAAACTTATCAATACTAAACAGCATATAATCATTGTCATGTTAGGAGTTTTTTTTTTCCTAACATTAGCAATAGAAATGAACACCATTAACATTCACCTATGGTAGCTAGGGGTAGACTACCTAGACAGAACTGGAGTTTATTCTGCTCCACCTGGTTCATATCTGTGGCAGGCTGGCGAGGCTGAAGATTTGTTTCGAGATTTATTTTGTTTAATTGTTTTATTTTGCTCTATGAGCAGTGTATTTTTTTGTGCCACTGCACTGTACCTTTGTTTTTGTTGTTCCTCCTTCTGGTCTGAGTGACCGCAATGCCATTTCCTGCCACACGTGGCAATTCGCAAACTCTGATTGGTTCTTATAATGTTGATTGCACTGCTTACATATCCTGTCATAAAGAAGCACTAATTAAAAAAAAAAAAAAGGCTTTTACGTGGCATTGTTTTTTCTTAAGGAAATATGGCATTTAAAATAACACCAGTTGAAAAAATAACAGCCAGCTCTTCCTCATTAATTACTGGACACATTACGACCTGACCAAAAAAAGTGTCACCTCAGCTGTCATAAACCAGAAAAAACTACTTCACCTTGAAGATGGAATAACAATGTAACAAAAACCTGTCACCTCCAATTATCATAATAAAATTAAACTTGTAGACGCGGAAACCTTGTCGCGTGATTTCGGGAGCAATTGGATTGCGCAATTGATCGCTCAAGTGTGGACCCGCCTTTAGAAGAAAAAACCTACTAGTCCCAAAACATCAATGTCTGACACCACTAGTACATACACACAACCAAATTTAACAGTGGTCTGAACCCCTTCATTTTGAGGACCATGAAGCATCTACAGTGGAAGTGTTTCCTCTGAGGAGGTGACAATTCTGAGCCCAGATAACAGGTGGTACTTATATATGGATACTAACTGAAAGGTTCTCAGTACAATAATGGCATTAGATGGAATGCTATGTAATAAATCATCCTTTGTCCCCTCCACTCAAGGAAAATAGGTGTGGGTGTCCTAATCTAAACTTTATGTAAGGCATCCAAGAGCTTGCTCAGTTTCTGAGGTTGTGGCACCTAGACAAGCATCTGATTAGCTCATTGCTGGCAGCAGTTTGTACGAGGGTGTGGCAGGCTGGCGAGTGGATAGAGGCCCAGAGACAGACTGCAGTTCAAAAAAATAACTATTTTATTATAAATAAACACAAAATGAAAGGGCACAAGGGCCAAAACAAAACAATTTAAACACAAAGAAAGACAAAAAGCAAAATTTACAAAAATAACAATCTCCAGGCTGGGCAATGCCTTCACTGGATTCAAGCTCTCCAAACAACCAAAAAAAAACCAACCTGCTTCCTCAGCTCCCTCTCCCCAAATGAGAAGCAGAGGCCTCCTTTTATATCAGGTGGCTGGGCGCTGATTGATCGTTAATCAACCTAATCAACTAATCAACCCCAGCCACCTGAACATAATAAACCCAGGCAGGCAGGGGAAGTTAACCCCATCCCTGCCAATTTAAAAGGGCAGAGCTTTGCTCTTCCACAGAGGGTATGCCAGGTTTTGATTCCTTATAGCTGAGCACACCAAGTCACAGCATATTCTGCAGCACGCCTTCAAATGTATGCTCTTTGGAATGTTTGGTGGTGCTATGGCAGACCTGTATCAAAATTGGCTTACAATAGAAATAGCAGACCAGTAGAGGGCAGTATTATATAGCACAGCTTGATAGATAAAAGTTTTTTTGTAACCAAATTAAATATTTTACATAAGTATTCTAGAAATTACAAACATAACTGACCATCATGTGCATAACCTTTTAATTTAATGTCTTTAGTAAACAGGAAACATGAGCATTTAAATGTAAAGATCAGGAACATACGTAAAGGAAATACCTTGTTACTAATGTTGCAAAAGATTACCTCATAGACAGTTTGGTAGACACCAAGTTAAGCAATATTACTGGAACACAGTACATACAGGGATAAAAATATTATTGAAAAACAGAAAAAGCCAGAAACATATTTATTATTGGCTTGTTTAATTAAATGACCCTCCCAAAACAGACCAATTACACCTTACAAAATATTTCATGTCAACCATCAAAAAAACAATATTGAAGTGTAAAATAAGGTATGTATGTTTTGTCTTCCAATGATGGTTGGGAGTTTATTATGTGTATGGTTGGGTTCAACATTGGTACCCAGGGTTACAGAAAAAATGTTATCAATTATGTACGTACATTAAAAGCATTCTTGTATAATACTAAAATACTGTAAACCAACTACTGTTGGTTATATATTTAAGTATTAGTTTTTACAAAGTGGTAAGAAATAGTGTTCTGGGTTCATTCAGGCATAGCCTATAGGAATGAAAACCTTAGACAAATTAAAATGAAACGTATGACAGTAGTGCTATACAATTATTATTTTTTTTTTTTTTACATCATAATTGTTTTGTAAAGCTACTGTCATCCGTTCCAGAATGTAGTTTCTGCTCTTGTAAACTGCATTTTAATAGGCTCTAATCCTGGTCCAGTGTAGAACTGTACATAAAGGAAATAACCAGAACCCCATACAAACAAACAAAAAAGAAAAAGAACATTGTTGAAGCAATTGGAATGGAATGGTCTGTTTTGGGAGTAAGGGGACTCCAAAACAATGTGAGATTTTGGGCTCAATAGATGCTTTGTGTGCCTGCATCCTAACAGGGTGGTGAAGCTGAGGGTGTAGCCTATTATTTCAATCGAACATCTCACGAAGTGAAAGTATATGCAGAGTATAACCGCAATTAAACATTGTGTGCTATACAATTGCCTTTTTTCCCCACTGTACACATTTCTTTTTCTCAAAAAGCGAGGGCGCCCCTGGTAGGAACTACAATTACAAATATCTATATATTCTTCCGAAGTGTCGATCTTCCAGCAGGACAATGCAAGACTACAGTGCTAGGATTACAATTGCATGACTTCAAGAAAACAATGTCGAGGACTTGACGTGGCCAGCTAAAACATCTATGGGACCAAATCACCAGTGCCATCCACAGAAGACAACCGCAATCATAAAACCTTCACCAGCTGGCTGCAGCTGCACAGGAACATCCCACAGCAGTCTGTCCAGAGGCTGATCAGGTCTACGTACCAAAGCTACCAGGATTGTATTAATGCTCAGGGAGGTCATACCCAATACTAACTTTCTAATGTTTTCATTTTGACAGTGTGTTATGTTTCATACTGATCTGAATTTTTGTTCACATTTTCTGTGATATCTCAATGTCCGTGCCGATATCTTCTGAAAACACTTTTTAACTATCAGATGAAATATTTAGAGAATACTTAAACTGCTGTTACAACAGTGATTCATTTATTATTAATAGCATTTTAATTAAATTGTACCAAATCACGTTTTTTTTTTATTTACAATGAAGGGAACACATACTTTGTTGCCCAAATGGTTATAAGGAAACTATGTATTGTGTTTAACCTTAATTTTAAATAAAAACATGATTTGGTATAATTTAATTAAAATGCTATTAATAATACATTTAAAATTACATATTAGTTAAGGCGCTGAAACTGTCGGCTGATGCTCGTCTCTGAGGTTCTGGGTCTAGACTTTACCCAATGCCAGGTCCATATACAAATTGGATGGGAATAGCAGATGTAAAATGACTTTTAATTGGATAATTTATTACACACATTATTTTCTTTAAAATCACTGGTTCTCATTTCATTTTCACCATTCTGATTGGCCAAATTAGTATGCATAGTAATTAGAATTGTAACATGCACTGAAGTCAAATGTTATTATTGAAACACATACTAAATAACGCTTATTTTGACCCGGATGGCCTTTCATAGACTATTACTGTGGGTTGAAGGGCTGATGCACACATTTATTAAAATAAAAGGTTTAAACAAAAACAGAAGCAAAACACTTTTCATAAACAAAAAGGCAAATTGGCCAAAAAAACTGTTTTCAGTTTTATAACTCTTACTGTCTCTCTCCTTTCTCCAAACTCGCTCCAACTCTCATCAACCCCACCAGGAGCGGCTTCTTCACTTTTACATATGGGTCATTATTTAATTAATTGGGAGATGGCCACATTACGCACAAGTTTTAGCTGAATAAAGGATTTTAACCCCACCAATGCTGTAAAACAATACTAACAAACATTGTGTTTTAAAAAAATACATTTAAACAATACATTTAAATCATAATACAACAAATACAATTCAAAATACGTATAGGGGCGGGGTGTACCCCACCACACATCTCACCGCTTGTGTGTAGCACACATGGCCTTAAAGACCACCTCCCCCCTTAAAGTACCAGCCCAGTCCAGCTTTCCCAACATGGACTCCCATGGGCGGTTTGGCGATCAGGACTGCTGTGGATGTGGTCTCCTCATCTCCTCCTTTCGCAGTGGCAATGTTGACATGGCTGGTTCCTCCAGCAGGAGCAGTGGTAACGCTGTCAGCGGCAATGCTGTCAGCAGAAATGCTGACAGTGCAAGGCTGGCTCCTCCAGCAAAGGCAAACTTGACAGTAGAAATGCTGTCAGCAGAGATGCTGACTCCTCCAGCACCGAGAGACCCCTGAACAGACATTGACAAACAGCCTTCACTGGGCAGTGATGAACAGGCATCCCCGGTCGGTGCGGGACAGGCAACCTCGGGCTTTGCAGGCTGGGCAACCTGAGGTGTCAGAGGTTTGGCAGCCCCAGACAGTACAGGCTTGGCATCCCCAGGTGTCGCAGGCTTCATATAAATATGTAGAGGGTTATACTATTTCTAAAATGATATTGGTCTACAATCGTCATAAAACTATTACTGTTTAAGGGTATATAAGGACCGTTTTATTTTATTTTGTTACATGTTCTCATGTGTTGCTACAACTGTAAAGTGTCTGTATTGTTTTAATTTAATTTTTTTTTATATATTGACCACTTTTTTAACTTTTCAATTGCATTCCCGTCTACAAGATGGCTTCACATGTACCCGCATATACTTCTCAGAACTACATTTCTAGGACAATAGGAAATGTAGTTCTGAGAGGTCCATAAAGGTACATGTGAAGCCATCTTGACGCCGGGAATGGAATTTTTTTTTTTTTTTTAATTAAAACAATACACACACCTTACTTAAACAGTTGTACCAACACATGGGACCATGTAACACAATAAAATAAAAAAGTCCTTATACCTCCATACCTCCAGTCCTCCATTTCAGCCCTATGGTGTATGATCACTAGTCCGGATGGGTTTTTTTCATATGTGCTAATGAAAGACTATCATCATGCTGAAAATGGAATTACACTATAACAAACGGTGAACAAAAAACAAAACAAAAAAAGTTTTAATTATTCTATTTACTGAAAATGGAATTACACTTTAACAAAGCATGAAAAAAAAAAAAAAGTTTTAATTATTCTATTTGAAATCTCCTGGGGTGTAGCACCCTGAACTCACCTTTTACTTTCCCACAGTTTTGTGTATTTTTGTTTGCATTTTCCTTCCTTCTGATTTTTTATTTTTTTTTGTACTAAGGGTTCTTTGTTGTTTTGCATGTTAACCTGCATTTAATCATCAAACTAAGGACAGTATTGGAATAATTTCCCTCAGCAAGACCACAGAAATAATCGATGTTGGGGTAAAGAATTGAGCATGAACTGTAGAACCTTAGAAATCACTTTAATTCAGTGGTAACCCCACTGTAACTACATTTTTGGGGGCCCTAAAAAAGGGGGGAGCAACTAATACACTGATGCAATGTATGTGCCAGTGTGTCTAATAATAAACCACTGTAGTGCCACAAATAATAATATGCCAATGGGATTACTACAGCCATGGACAATGGCTCACACAATTTTTTTTTTTGCACTACGGCATTCAGGTCATGTTGCTAGGTAGAAACACAAAAACACTGATCTAATTAAACATTTTAATTTCAATACCTTTAGTCATCTTGAATGTTAAACGCAAGCCTTAAGACTCCTGACTTCCTCTCCACCCAGATGCATGTTTGTAGAAAAAAAAAAACTATGAAAACGTCACAGCTACTGTATATTGTTTCACTATTACCCAATAGCAGTCCATCTATTTCCTTATTCCCATCCTCCCGTGCCATTGATTTGTCAACTTTAGACTAAACCTGCCCATGGTATCTGTAGCAAACAGCTACTGGTTAGAAATCTAGCTGAGTAAACATATCAGGTTTTGCGTTTATTCCAACTGTGCAAGTCAATACTGTAGCGATCTGTACAAAGCGTTGTGTTGTATTGTTTTGTGTCACTGTTCCGTGTTTTGTCTATGTCCTGAATGCCTATCCATGTGAGTGAGTACACCTGTAGGGTGGGGGGAGCATGATCAAACCTTGATTCCAGTGTGCTTGTGAATGTTGTTCAATTGTGTTGTGTTTGTGCTTCGTTCCATTTGTGGGGTTCAATAACATGTCTTATTATATCTACATTGTATGTCTTGTTATGCCTAAATGTTACATGTTTTTTGTGGGGTTGTGTGTATAAAGTGGCAGCTTGCATGCTCCTGGGGGCTGTGTTGTTGTGTGCTGATCCTTGCTGAATAAAGGCTACTGTTCAGGAAAGACATCTTGCCGCAGTCGTCTTATTTGCACTCAATGTTACAATATTTAATACAGGTGTTTAAGAATGGATAAAGTAGGTCATTCAGACAAAAAATGAAAAAGCTACACAGCAGGTTTGAAATTGCGCTTTTGTTGAATTTGCAGAAAAGCATGGCAATCGTCATGCTGGAATTAATGAAAAAACAATACGAGACTGGAGACAAAACAAAGACAAACTTAAAAATATTGTGAGGAAAGTGTTTATGGCTCGATGTAGAGTTTGAATGGATTGAAAAGCAGTGAAACAACACATGATCAGAATGAAAGCTGTTCAGGTAGCCAATGAACTTGGTAAAGTACATCTTACAGGTTGCCTCATTTGGCACAACAGTTTCATGAGAAGGGACTTTCTTTACGCCTAGAACATGGATTTTTCAAAAAATGCCTTAAGATTATGAATATAAAATGATGGAATTCCAACAGTTTGTTACTAAAACATAATGACAAGTTAAATGATGGATGGATGGAGGGATGGAGGAGTAAGGTATGAAGGAGTGGGTGACAACTATATGGGACAGAAAGCCAAGGGAGCTAATAAAAAATAAGGCGTTTCTTGTTTTCTATTAATTTAAAGGTCATCTGCATGATTGCGTGTGTAAAAAACTAAAGGATTGTAACACAGATGTGGCAGTTATCCCTGGCGGCATGACAAGCATTTTGCAGCCGCTAGATGCTGGAATTAACAAGCTGTTTAATGATAGGAGACATATTGTGAGGGTCTGGAATCAACTCCCCAGTAATGTTGTTGAAGCTGACACCCTGGGATCCTTCAAGAAGCTGCTTGATGAGATTTTGGGATCAATAAGCTACTAACAACCAAACGAGCAAGATGGGCCGAATATCCTCTCGTTTGTAAACTTTCTTATGTTCTTAGCATGGTGGATTGTTATCCAAAGGTGAGCATGCTTTCACACAAAATGGAAACCTTAGGCGACCAGACCCAACCACAGTTTGCACCTGGGTTAAAGACTGCTGGGAAGAAATTAACCCAGATTTAACTATAAAGACGTTTAAGAAAGCATGCATTTCAAATTGGCTGGATGATACAAAAGATGACAGTATTTTTGTTGAGCCAAGAGGTAGGACACGCTCTGTTTGAAGAAGACAGCAAAAGTGAGTCTGAATTTGTTGGTTTTGAATAAAACTGCCAGTGAAACTATGTTTCAGACCACTTATTGACTTTATACAGAATGTTTTTTTTTTTTGGTTGAGTTTGTTCGTATGAAGTACTTTTAATGACTTTAATGCATACTGTTACTTGTTCTTCATGTCAGTGCAATGCAGTGGTACACCTGTAGAGTATGTTTATGGTTATGTTTCTGATTAACAAAACAAAATGAATGTATCATTGCTGGAAGTTGTATGCAATTGTATTACACTATATGAAACACTAAAGCCACTTTCACACACAAATACCGCTACTGAGTAGTGTCAGAGACATTTAAAAAAATCATTAAAATACCCATTCACACAGCACAAAATTGTGCAATTTATTCCAGCATACCATGTCAAACTGAACATTTTTCTGTCTTGAGAGGTGGTACACAGACGGCATACAATATGACGGCTCTGTGACGATATAGGCAAGTCACACAGACCAAAATGCTGCATCAGTGCTAGATCTGAGCCATCATAACTTTCTGAGTGAAAGGGTTATAAGATGTATTGTCAAGAGGTTATTAGATGATGCACTGTTTAGTTTATTGGGTTTTGCTTTTTTAATTGATGCAAGCAGCACTGCATATCACTTTTGTTTTACATTTTAATACAATGAATTTGTGAAAGCCAATGCAGTTGGAACGATATTGTCTGTAGTTTTGGAAAGAAAAATGTTCAATAAAGCAAAGAAGATATGTTCTTAAAGTGTTTGGTTACCTAATAAGCTGAAATAAAATAGGTTAATACTGATGTGATGTAGGATGTATAACGTTAGTTTACCTACCGTAAAGAGAAGATGGCCACCAACAACATGGTTATGGGATATACGCCTGCCTAATTTAGGTGTCACTGAGCTCTTCCTATCAAAGCTGCCGATAGGCCCCCTTCCCTCTGTGACATCCTCTGTCCTGCCTACCGAGGGTACATAACCATCACGCAGAGAAGAATCATTCTCTTTTCGCGCCGAAACCATGATGGTGACTGACGTGACACGCGGCTGGTAGCCATCTTCTCTTTCAGGGAACCAGGTTTATGGTAGGTAAACTAACGTTCCCTTTCAATTCAAAGATGGCCACCAACAACCTCGTTATGGGAAAACGAGTACCAGAGCCATCGCGAGGGAGAGAAGAACGGCAGCATACGAGGGACGTTTTGGTTTTGTAGACTTGGGGACTGGAATAGATGATGACAACATTGCCAGTGAAGCACTGGTGCTCATGGTTGTAGGTTTGCTAAGGTACTGGAAGGCACCAATAGCGTACTTTTTTTACGAATATCCTAACAGCCGACACACAAAAAGTCCTGTTGGAGCATGCAATAGAACAACTTCACCCACGTAACATCAAGGTTGTGTGCCTCACCATGGATGGACATGCGACAAACATGAGTATGTGCACAATGCTGGGATGTAAGCTTCACACTGAACAGTCTCTAAGAACATTTCTTCCTCATCCTAGCAGTGTGGAGAAAGTGCAAGTGATGATGGATGCCTGTCATATAATAAAATTAACTCGAAATAGGCTGGAGGCATATGGAGATATTTCAAATCCACAAGGTCCCATCCAGTGGAAATATTTCAAAGAACTATCTGAGGCACAAGATCAGGCTGGATTAAAATCAGGCAACACATACTTTCAATCTCAAAAGATGAAGGTGGCCTTAGCTGTACAAACATTCAGCAGTTCGGTAGCCAAAGCCTTGTGTGTGATGCACGACAGTGGTGATCCACAGTTCCTTGGCTGCTTGCCAACAGTCACCTTTATTGAGGTATTTAAATAATCTTATATGTTTTTTGAGTTTCTTAGAAACTTTACATGTATCCTCAATAAAATAATTGTCAGTAGCTAATGTAAATGAGAATCATTGCTAAATAATCAATGAAAAAGAGGACTTTTTTTTTGTCGACTCTCCATTCCAAACTATATGAACGAGAATGTGTACTTACACTTTGAAACATGAAACTGTTGTTTTTTATACAGATGGTAGACAGGCTTTTTGACATCCTTAACGGTCGCAACCACAGGAGCAAAGGCTATAGGCCCCTCTTGGTGAAAGGAATTGGCAGGGGACATCACAATTTCTATTTCATGCCAGACAGTACTTGATGTCTTTAAAAATGATGGATAATAAACCACTGCATAAATCCAAAAGGTTAGTAATATATGCAATCACAAGTAGTACATATATCATATATTTTAGTTTGCACTGTAACTGTTTTACAATTCCATTATAGATACCTGGCTGTCAACATCAACATAATCTGGATATGATACCAGAAATGCTGAAAAGCCAGAAGCATGTTCTTACATACAAATTCAGCCAGGACCACTTGGAGTTGTTATTCAATGCACTTCGCAGAGCAGATATAAATATATTTATGTTAATATCTTGAGGAACATTTATTGCAGTTTATATATGGTAAAAAAAAATAATTCACGTTATTATTTATAAAAAGTTGGTTGTTTTGACATTGTATTGGATATATTTTTTATACAAGAAACTTGTGGTGAATAGAGTTTGTTTTAAAACATTAACTTTTTACAGGTGGCTGGAATAATAACCCCACTGCTTACCAGTTTAAGCACTCCTTCAAACACATACTGGTGCGGTGCGGAGTGCAGACAGACAAAACCGGAAACCATACAAGATGAGACTGCTCTTGTGTCCATTTCTGCTGCCAACATGTCTGTCTGTGCTGCTGATGAAGAGACTGCAATACATGCACGGTCTTGTGCTAGGCCATACATACTTACCAACAAAGTTTGGTTATCTTGTTGAGAATTCACTTATCTATATTGCAGGGTGGATTGTTAAAAAAGCCATGCTATGTGACCCCTGCAAGAACAACTTGGTGACTGACAGTGTACCTCAACACTTCAGTGACAGCTACCATCTTCTTAAACTGAAGAACAATGGAGGTCTAATGATACCTTCAACAGGAATGGTCAAGGTCATCAAAGCTGCAGAAAGGTGCATTAGAATGACAATGAGTATTACAAATGCCTCACATCCATGTCAGCTTGACACTTGACCATGTGGAGCGGGCGGTGAAGATATTTTTGGCCTTGGAGACCACATTGAGGACACCCACTGCATTGGAGGACTAACACGGATGACTAACACTGCCAATTTGCAGGTGCCCAGCCCGCCACAGGCGTTCCTGGTGTGCAGTGTGCCAGGTGGTCCCTGCTGACTGAATCCCTCCCCATCCTGGGCAGTCCACAGCCAATTGTGCTCCCAGCCACAGCCGGCAATGGCATAGCCTAGATTCCACCTGACGATCTCCAAGCTATAGAACATAACCTGCCCTAATACTTCTCTAACATTATTAACAATAATTACACTTCCTGTGTAAAACAAAATATGAAATTGTTCTTTTTAATTTTTACAGTTAACAAATGCATTTTTAAATATTTCTTTAACACAGGGCATGTTAATGTCCCTCAGTCTGTTGACAATAACCTAATAATAATGTCTATTTTGAGGTTGCTGCATTTGTTCGGATGGACAATCAGAATAAAGCATATATATTTATATATATATATTATTATATCATATAACACCTATTTATCTGGGCATTTTATGTAAAGTTTGATCTGTGAAGTTTAGATTAACCATAGACATTGGAAACTTGACATCGAGTGTGTATTTAAAAATAAAATTTGTCTTACCTTCCGCCCAGACAAGGTTAAATAGGGTAGTACATTTTCCTGGTGACGGAAAGCAAGGATTCTGAAGAATTAATTAATAATGTTCAGGCTTGATTTAAAATTTTAAAAATATCTCTTTCGAGGAGATGGTTTATTTAAAAGGTCAGTATTTCCCTTACTGTATAAACGTGTTTCGTGGACAAATGAACGATAACTCCAAGAAGTAATGTGATAAATGTCAAAAACGCTATGACTGCTATAACTTTACTTACAATTCCTAAATAAACATTTGCAGTTAACAGACTTTTATTTCTCAACACTTTACAGTGCGTCAACTCAACATTTTACAGTATTCGACCAGCACTGTGTTCCATTAGTTAAAATATATCAATTGTTTATATTAGCAACCATGCATCTGACCCCCGTAAGATGGCGGACAACACAAGCATCAATGGCCGTGACGCTTCTAGTGCTCTAATATCGTTCTGTGACGCCCCCCTTCGGAGTCCCCAGCAAAGTTTGTCCTCTGCACAGCCGGATGCGAACTGGCCCCGCCCAAGCTGTGTTACTCATCCCGCTCACCCAGCGGCAGCGCTTTAACTGGATGGGCTACTCACGACCCCCCGCAACCCCAACTACTTAAACTTTGCTATCAAATTGCTATAATACTTTCTATAGCCTAGCTTGCTAATTGACAAATGGAAAATTGGAAACCAGTATTAACTATTGTATGCTAAGGGAAAGGGGATGTGTGCCTCTGCTTTTGCAGTGGCAGTGTGTTAGCCTTCCACTGCTAAATAAGGTAGCCTAATTGAAGTCAGTTTATACTTATTGTTGGTCACAAAAACGTAATTCTTTTGTGTGGCTTTTATCGTATGATTTTATATAATTGACTTGTGTTAACTTAAACTGCTGCAGTGAAAATACATTGTTTAAACCTGACACTGTACTTGTCTTTTGCACGTTTTGCTTGCCATCGGGGATCCGATAGCCAGTTGCCCGCCCCGTTCATGCACAGATATATCTTAGAACAAATAAATGTTTTGAAGCTGTATTCAATAACAAAACATGCCAAAAACAAAAAAAAAAAAAAAAAAAAAAAAAACCGGTTTGCTCAGGATAATGCCAAGTGTATCATATTGTACGGACTTATAGCTCTTATGAAAAATAGTAGAAATTCGCAAACTACACAAAAAGGACACTGCATTTGCGGATCTTTAGTGCATGTGCGTAAACAGAACATTCTCACAATATTATTGCAATTCATAACCAGGCAGCCTAAATGTTGCCACGTTGTAATTGATATGAGGACAATTCATGTGATACATTTCATTGTTTTATTTTCTCTTTATAATAAAAGTATACACATAAGTAATCTAACCGAAAGCGTTGTTTCAACACACTTGTTCATTTTTCAATCTGGAAAACTGTCCAATGCTTTTAAATCTACAGTGCCTATAGAAAGTCTACACCCCCTTTCAAAATGTTCGCCTTTTGCTGCCTTATAGCCTGGAATTAAAATGCATTAAAAAAAAAAAAAAAAAAAAAGTTCATTTATCTACACATCCTACCCCACAATTTCCAAGTGAATTTGTTGAAAATTAATTAAAAACAAAAAAACTGAAATAGCTTGGTTGGGTAAGTGTCCAACCCCCTTTTTAACAGATAAATAATCAATATTAAGAACATAATCAGTATTATCCAATTTGCACAGTATGAGTTTTATTACAACAGCCACATCCTTTGTGTGCTTGTATATGAACCATGTTAATTGTAAATGTCACAAAGCGTATTCAGTAAAAAAATAAATAAAAAAACACACACATTTAACCACGTGCTATGTTTAAAAAGGTCAATGTATGTTAGGATCCCAAACCGAAATACGACCCCATCGGCTTGGGGTAAAATTACTTTTTTTTTTATATAACTGAAATCGTGTCGTGTTCGGTTTGGGATTGTGGAAGATTCACTTACCCAAAGCATTTTCATCACGTCATATAAAAGTGAGATTAATTACACTCCAGGGAAATAAATATAATAAAAATAAAGATAAAACATTAAAAAAATTATTTTGCCGGCCTTTTTGACAAATTAATGTTTTATTAATCAGTTTTACTAAAAACATAATAGTACTCACTGGAACCGGATCCCTGATATTAGTATCCGGTTCGTCGGTACCACAGCGGGGACCTGGGACCCGATTTCAAAGGAAAAGGTTCACACATCTGCATTTTGGAAGCGATATCATTTACCGGTACATAGAGAGTGAGTGGAGCTGGTTGGCTGCGCTCCAACTCCGCTCACATACTCTCTTGTGTCGGGACCCGAAGGGCGAGTATACAGGATATTTCACAGCACCGTCAAATAAGGGAGGGTTGACAGGCGTAAAATCCTTACATGGGTTATTTTGACATATTATTTATTTATTCGTTACTTTATACATTCATATGTAAGTATGAGGAGAAAAAAAATATATAGTAAATACCTACTACATTACAAAGGTAGGCTATTTAAATTTACCAGTAGCAACGCTATAGAATCTTTGGTGGTTAACATTAAACTACAACACAGCATTTCTCATATTGCCACTTCGTGTTTGATATAATTCGGAGTGTAAGTAAAGTGATATTTTCCTGTAAATGGCCACTGACATCACCTATAGGAGATAAGTATTGTGAAGGACGTCCTGTTTCAGTTCGCTCCTCAGATTATTTTGCCTGGAGTAAAAGTTTATCAGACAATTACCAGAATTTTGTGATGCAAATCTGCAGATTTTCATTAACACCTGTTTTGTAGATTGCAGGATATTACAGACCCTTGATTAAGAAGGATAGCACCTACAAACTGTCTGTTTGCTTTTACCCAAGGAGTCCTCTTTAATTAGGGTAGGAAGGGGCAGCGTCTGTTCTGTAAATTATATCACATGTTGGATCAACTCAAATTTAGCGGAGTTGTGTATTGACAGTATGACGGCCAAAATCAGACTTCTGTGTTTTGGAAAGAAAACGAAAAAAAAAAAAAAAAATCAGTTTATGTTCTTCATTAAATGTATGGAAACATAACACAAGAAAGTGCTTTTAAGAAGAAAATACGTGGCTGATAAGTCAAATATTTAATTATCAGTGGCCTGTAATATCTATGCATTTATTTATGTAAGTTATGACGTGTATTATTATTATTATTATTATTATTATTATTATTATTATTATTATTATTATTATTATTATTATTATTAAATAAATATGTCACTATACAGATTTAAAAATACAATGTGAAGCTAATTTTGAACTAAGTTTGAAGCACATTTTCACAATAAATTAACTTTCCATCACGAACCAATTTGTTACAGTTATTATATTCTTCTTAGAATTAGGAATGTCTTCTCACTTACTTTAAAATAGGGCCTCTTGTCATCTACTTCAACACTCAAGTAGCATTAACCATTACATACAGGCAGTCCAGGAGGTCTCTTATGTTATATAAAGTGAAAACAGTCAAATCAGTAATGCTTCAAAAAGCTTATAATGCTATGGGTTCCAGCCCAGACTGTGAATAGCTTGTCTTTAGGTGGAGAGGTATCTGAAGGTAAAGTCTTTGATACGGATGACAATCAAGCTTAATGACTTTACTTCAAAAGACTGCCTTGACACCAAATAACGTTGACATTTCATTCACTCCAATAAGAACACTAAAGCGATATGTAAAATAAAAATAACAATATATGATAATACAGAATTAAACAAGCATATCAAAATACAACAACAATTATTCAGACTGTGCCATATGTGTTATGTTTCGTAATTTTTTATATTGAGTTTGAATGTGCAAAGACAAAGCTGTTTATTTGTATTTAGTATATATTTAGACAAGTTGTAACTACAATTAAAAAATGTTTTCTTCTGTAATACATTTTTTAAACCCAGATGTGCACAAACTTTATTCAGGCAACTAGACATTCATTGATAATGATCTTTTATTATTTTGGTAATTGCTTACTTTTCGGTATTTAGTACGACCTCCCTTTGCCATTTTCTTTTTGTAATACTACATGACAACTTGCAAGCATCTGGTTCAATGCTGTTCCATGTTTCCTGCATATTTTTCCATTATTCATCCTTCTATTTATTAGTTCTTCCTTCATCCTGGAACCTAGTTTATCCCACAAATGTTCAAAATGATGCCTCCTCATTGTTTCATGGTGAGCTGCAGATGCTCCTCTTTAAATTCTTCTGATTGCTTTCTCTACATCATCACTCTCCCAGCCGAGTCAAACAAATTAATTTGGACTCATCTGAACAAATGACTTTGTGAAAAAAGCTTTTTGGTAAAATCTTTTCTTGTTGACTGTGGTGATAAAGGGCTTCTTTCCATCAACCTGGCCATTGAATCCCTTCTCTTTCATTCTATTTCTTACTGTTTGTGTCCACACCTAAACACCACATTTTTCAACTAGCTCCTGCACGATATTTGAGCACACACTTTCCTGTTTCCTCTGACCTTGGCAACAAGGGCACGGTCTTGTCGCTCTGTGATGATTCTTTTATTCCCTCTGCCTTTCAGTTGCTCTATTTTTTATTTTTTATTACTTCTGTAGTTCACTGTCTGTGTGGTATTTTTAGCTTTTCTTTTTCTATTTCTCTTTTGCTGTAACCTCGATAACATCAGAGTACTTTGCACTTTTCACCACTTTGAGGCAAAATGACAAATTATTCTGGAAATAGTGACTCTTATACCAGCCTGTGTGCTTTTTATTTGCATCATTTCAATTCACATCTAGTAAAAATATTTCAAAGACATTTATTTTGGATTATACTTATTTTGAGACTGCCTGAATAACTGTTTGAGCACATCTGGCATCAAATCTTTGTTTAAAACACATATGAGAGAAAAAGTGTTTGAATTGTATAACAAATTACCTGAATATATATATATATATATATATATATATATATATATTATATATATATATATATATATATATATATATAGTAACTTTGTCTTTTTAACTTTGTCTTTGCAACATTCAAACTCACTTTGTATAAATAGTTTTGTTTCAACTTAAAACTGAACTGAAAACAGTTAGTAAAACACAAGCTTAATCTGTGGGTTCCATGTCCTCATGTTTCCAATCAAAGGGATTACCCCTCCTGCAGCTCCAAATCCCCTGTCTGACATCCCAGTGCAGCATGCAGTCCCAATACACATACACAGAAAAAGACAATTTTAAAACTCCACTGGCTTTTTGCATTTGTATGACAAAAACACAAGGGCAAATCCTGCAATTGAAACAGATAATCATCACCCTGTGAAAACCTCTCCAATCAACATCCTTGCTGCTGCCAAGGATTAACTGTCTGTTTGCTTAATAATTGTATTTTGTAAGAGGAGCTGGGGGGAGCAGGATTGGAATACACATTTCTCTTAAATAGTGGCCAGGCACATGTTTAACAAGACGACTGTCAGACAGCGGGAGACCCCAGAAAAGACATTTCCATGCTAACGGACACTAACTGAGTTGACTTTACTTTACAACATCTAGTGAAAATAAACAGTAGATGCAAACAAGACAGAAGCAATGCCAAATACAGTCTGCAGTCTGCAATCTGCAGGTGGCTACAGTGGCATCCTGCTGCCAGGAGACTGTACTAGGGTCCAAAAGTTCAGTTTGGACATTGGACAACAGGCTTGACAACAGACAACAATGCATTTTTAAAACAAGTACTAGTTCAATACCAATTAAAGTTAACCTTATTTCTGCTTACAAAGTTGAAAATATCAATTCATGATACACTATTATAATAAATCACTTAAGGAGGAGGATATGTTTAAGGTACAACTTTGAAAAAACTAAGTCAAGTAGACAAATGTGTTGGCTAGTACACTTTTTTTAGATTTAAGTGTTTTGCTAATATAACAGTGTTATAATAATGAAACTACAAAATGTATTATTATATTTGTAAAAAATGTGTGTGTGTGTGTTTTGTTTTTTTGTAAAACTAAAAGTAAATTGACAAGCTTTAGTTTACAAAATGTGTAATGGTATAACTATACAATAATTACAACACTGGCTGACTTCTCATTGAAACATTTATATTATCACTACTGATAAGTTTCTTTTTAGTAGTAGTAAGGTTCTGCCATATAAGTTTAATTATAGTTTAATTAATGCATTATAGAATCCAATATTATAGGTCATTAGTAATAGAAGTATTCACTCAGGACCACCAAATACGAAAACTGTATTTTAAGATAGATGTCGGGAACACACATACACACCACACACATACACACCACAGATAATATACACATATATATATCTATCATATATATATATATATATATATATATATATATATATATAATATATATATATAGCATAAGCTCAAAGAGCCAGCTGCCCAACGTTTCGATATGTTGTACATATCGTATAGAAAGGGGTCCCTGGACTATATATATAGATAATAGTATAACTACGTATACTTAGGAACGTTAGTTTCGGCAACAGAGAATCAAATGTGCGAAATCAACAGAAGAACAAAAATGGGCTGGAGTGCCGTTGGAAGATTAAGCATGGTTCTGAAAGGGAAACTACCCTTATACCTCATGAGGAAAGTTTTCGACCAATGCATGCTGCCTGTGTTAATTTACGAATGCGAAACCTGGACCCTCAATGCAGAAATGGCTCAAAAATTACAAACGACTCAATGAGTATGGAAAGATGCATGCTGGGAATAACAAGAGGAGACATGAAAAGGAAGGAATGGATAAGAGAGCAAACAAAAGTATGCAATGTTATTATAAGAGCGAGAAAACTGAAATGGCAGTGGGCCGGACATGTAGCCGGACTGGATCAAGAAGACACTAGACTGGATCCCAAGATGTATATTATTTATTTATTAGCACACACCTTTACCCAGAGCGACTTACAGTTGTATGCAAAAAATACATATCAAGAATTACAGCACAATTAAGAGCAAGATACAAAATACAATGACTTCAGTCCTAATAAGAGCAAATACAAAACACAGTATGATCTGATATCGGGGCAGTTCAAGAGCAGATAACAATGTTGACAGTTATATCAAGGTTAGATACGATGGAATACAAGATACTACAGATTGGGTTGAGTGCAGCATTAAATACAGTAAAATAGGGAGCAGATAAATGCAAGTTAAAGTGCATTAAAGGCAGAGTGATATATATATATATATATATATATATATATATATATATATATATATATATATATAGCGCCTGTTTTTTAAATATGAGAGTGTAGTGTGCCTTTGAGATAAATTCTTTAGCACAAAAAGCAAACAAAAATTATTCTGAATAAATAATTCATCATGACATTCAAAGCAAGATCTGCAGTAGCACTCTTGTTATAGATTGACAAGTTCAAACACTAACCACAGAGTGTGTTTGGAGTCTATGGAACAGGCTACCAAGTTACATTGTTGTTGCTGAATAACTGGGATCCTTTAAAATCCTTCTTTTGTTTTATTGCTGACTTTGAATACCCACATTTTATAAATAACAACATTAAATACATAGAAAATACAAATAATAAACAATTTGAACATTGCATGACATTTATTTTCAAATTGTGTTATCATGTATATTACATAAGCATAGGTGTACAGTCTGGTTCACTAAAACTTTACGAATATTCATACAAGACAAATATCAAGTAATTTAGAACAATTACTAAAAGAAATAGTAAAATAAAACCCACATTAGTTCAATGAATAATAAATATCACTCATATTATAAAGTAATAATCAAAGAAAGTTCAATGTTCTGAAGAAACAAATCAGCTTTGTGTACCTTATTTAATTTCCTATATTTTGAATAAAAATCTAAATGTATTCATTAGTACAATAATGTAAATAGCATGACCTAAGACATAAGACAACTTTGAAGAAATGGAAAAATATCTTAATCCTTAAAAGAAAACAAAAATGTTGTTTAAGTGTACTAATCTTCAAAGTTATGCAGGCTTTGATTTCTCCTTGAAAATACTGATAAAAGGATGAGTGGTTCATTAATTGGCTTTAAACTATTAAGCTGTTTGTTTACATAGTTTTTACAACAACAAAAAAATCTGAAATTATTAAGAAATCACTTAAAGGTAAATCTATGTTACTATTTCAGGTAAAGATGTAACTTCATTTTCTAGACAGATTAAGAAGTGTCAATGTGTCTTTATATTCTGAATTGGGTGTGATTTTGCAGTCCAGCCCTTGACTATGAAGTCAGTCACCTCCCCCTCATCATGTGTGAATAGCTTAGTCTATGGAGGGATGTAACTGCTGACCACTGTATAAAAGGCCAGCGCAACTCCACACTTTAAGCATTCTCTACAAGCAGTGAACTGCACTAGATTGATCCTGCTCTCCAACAGCTGGGGTGACTTAAACATTAAGAAGGTATTATATTGAGATGGGCAGGTTTACTACATGGGTGCTCTGTGCCATGTTAATAGTCCTGGTGGAAGGATTTACTCATGAAGATATGAAAGATGCCATGCTAAAGAAACTGGGGCTAAATGAGGTGCCCAAAATCCAGAAGAGGGACTTGGAGAATTTGGTCATCCCTGCACACATCAAGAACAAGTACATGTCTATGCTCAACCTTCACAATGCAAGGAAGAGGAGATCCCTGCCCAGTCTGGCTGGGATCTTAAGAGGAATTCCAGGAAATGCAGGTATGTTCACTTCTATCATGTATATACTATAGATAATGTTTTAAAATCATTTTATTTTTACTGTGTGTTTACATTAATTTATCCATTTCCACATTATATGCAATACTGTATTTAAAACTATAGAATATAATTACAACAAAACTATAATAAAAAATAAAGCTATACAGTGAGTATTTTATTGTATTGTTCAGCTTGAAATCCTGTACTGTACAATGTAAAGCATTAGTTTGGCTAGCAGAAGAAGAAATGTGTATTAGCTTAAGATGCTGAAGACCTATTTGTAGCAGTCTGTCAAATTACTCTCACCACATAATAAAGGGTAACTGACATTAATAAGTGAGTCAAATAAATAAAACATCTGATTGTTTAAGTCTAAGTCTGTCTTAAATATGTTCATTCAGGAGTAAATTGTTCCATTTTGGATATAGAAATAATTTTTAATAACCTCGTTTTTTTTTTCATCTGTCCTTTTTTAGATATATCTGGAGAAATTCTGTATTCAGACACCACCCGCCAGAGAATGGTTTTTGATATGCAAGCCAGAATCCCAGAAAACAGTGAAGTCACAATGGCAGAACTCAAACTATTCAAGAAGGCACCCCAAAAGCTGCCTTTGTCTGACAAAAGGAGCCACAGGCCTGTCAATAATGCTAGAGTCAGTGTCTACTGGGTTGAAATTCTGGCAGATGGATCCAACAGAACTTCATTGGTGGACTCTAGGTAAAGAAAAAAAACAAACAAACAAACAAATATATATATATATATATATATATATATATATATATATATATATATATATATATATATATATATATATATATATATATAATATACCAATAACGAATACATATTGTTGTTATTCTAAAATATTAATAACAATAACAATTCCTAATTCAATTACATCTTCACATATTTTAACAATGTTTCTTTCTTTTTCTGACAGGTTGGTGCCCATTCATGAAACTGGCTGGAAAAGCTTTGATGTAACACAAGGGGTCCAATACTGGCTTAAAACCAGCAGAGACGCCCCCATGTACTTAGAGATCTGGATTGAAGGAGAGAGACCCGGAAGTTATGCTGCTGAGATGGCCAAATGTGTACGATTCACATCTCAAGGCCCGTCAGACAGAACTTTGGGGAAACCTGAACTGGTCCTCTACACTTTGAATCTTGAAGAGTTCGGGTAAGTGTCATTTTCCCTGTGGTCTGGAGGCAGCATCTTACATGCAATATATGTTTTTGTTTGTGTAATTAAAATTACATTAAAAAAAACTAATTTATGTTCTTTATTTTCTTTTAGCTCTCGTGGCGACTGTGAAGAAAGTACTGCAAAGAAAAACAATGTCTGCTGCAGGGAGGAATATTTTATTAACTTCAGGGAGCTCACCTGGACTCAATATTGGATCATCGAGCCAGCCGGTTACCAGGCATTCCGCTGCGCAGGAGGATGCAAACAGCCAAAGAATCCACTTCGTCACTATGGCTATGGAGAACGGACTTGTGCTGTTGTTGAAAGCACCCCGCTGCCCATGATGTACCTGGTGAAAAAAGGAGAATACACCGAAATTGAAGTAGCAGAATTCCCTAATATGATAGTCGAAAAGTGTGGCTGTACAATGGACAACATATCAGTTGTTTAAAAACTGATATGACTACATGCAAAAACAGCAATGAAAGCCTTAGTACTTCATCTTACAATGTGTTAAAACATCTTTTGATTTTTGGGTTTGTCTGGCATGTTTTTTGTATGTTATTCATTCACAAACCACACTTTTATAAGCACTTAAATGTATATATTGTAACTTAAAATTGTATATTTTTTCATACAATATGACCCCCTCATGCTTTGTTTGTGGAAAGATGGTTTTTGCAAGAAAAGAAGCAGAGATATATTTTTGGGTTGTATTAATATTTTCCTGTGTTGTATATTGTCTAATATTAGTAAACCATTAGAATGACTAATAAAATAATTTTGACTGAGGCTATTGGGTTGTTTATGTTTTTTTTAAAAACTTCCCTGAACTGTATTTTTATTTACTTTTATTCCAATACTTGCAACACAAAACAAAAATGTCAGAATGTTTTAAAATGCAGGCCACAAGTTTTAGGTAAATTCACTATTCATTGGGTTCCCATATCCCTAAACAACAATACACTTAAATATGTACAAGTGTGCATACAGGTTTATGTTAAATTGGAAAAGCAGACATTACCAAGCAACGTGAGGCATCCAGCTCTTCAGGTGGTCTTGTGACTATGAGGCTTGGCTGACTGGAAAATAAATGTCTGCCACAATGTATACTAAATAAAAAGTAAAAAATAACTGTAAGTTAAATGTGTTGAATATCAGGAATGATGCACAACCCAATTGTCCTTACTGGTAATACTGCAGCAAATATTTACATTACCAGAACACGTACATAATTAGACATTGTTTCCTGAGAATTATATCAAACTTGTACCCAGACTTTCCTCCCACTTAATAATAATCAATAGCTTAAATAGTGTCTGACGCTGTGTCTCTCAATCCCAAAACCTAATTGCTAGTTTAATGGCAAAGGCAAACTTTCAATACACATTCGTACAATAAAAGACATTAGTGCACATTCATTAGGTTTTCACTGCAAACAGCTGGCGGCTGGGCAGGGAAAGGGCCAATATACATCCATGAAAAACTCCTGCACAAGTGTCTGAACTGGATTGGCCTAGAAATCGACATACAGTTAACTGGACTACATATTGACGCACTTTGCAAAAACATGCAATCCTAAAATCGCAAGGAATCTACAAATGCAACTTCAAGAAAATTATTCTGACCTTAAGCAACAACAAAATCATATAATAGCTAATATGTATCTATTTAACCAAGAGGTACTATGATGGGGGGGGGGGGGGGTATCCTTTAATCTATATTTCTGCATACATTCTGGGAATATTCTAAAGACCAATTTGCACAGGACAAAATCACTACATTAACAGGTGGCTTCGGAATGTTTACCAACGTCAGTAAAACGTAGTCCTGTGTGAACCGTTCATTTCTTTTTATCCCAGATAATTTTCTCAGATGTCCTCTGATTTTTTTACAGGACATTGGGTCTGTCTGTACAGTTTCAAACTCAGGTGTCCTATGTCTTTTTACTCCTGTGCGAATTGACCATGTCAGTGTTATTAGAATTGATATAAGCATTTCCAGGGTATTCGTTTCAAAGCAATACCATCCTTTGCAACAAACATAAAATTGGTAAGATTTCTACTGAGATTCTACAGTTCAGTAAATGATTGGGCATAACCATATTGGGGATGGGTGAAAATACAAAATATAACTGGCAACTGTTAAAAAATGAATGCTTTTAACAGTGCATTTGAAGATAAGTATATCACTCAAAGGACAAAATAGTTATTGTAGCCTTTGGAAAAGAATGTACAAACTAAATTAGTTATTTTAACCCTGGTGTAGTGTTATTTAGAGGTATGCATTAAAAAGTGGTATGCAGCGCACTACTACTGCAACAATTTCCGCTAGAAATCAGGGAAACGGCCATTTAAATCTAGTACTTAATGTTGTTTTTGGTCTTTTACATATTTATTAATTGCATTTATATTTTCCAGTCTTTTAAATCGTTTTTAATGTAATGTATCATATTTTTGTTCCTGAAATTGACATAATTGACGTCCCTGCATTTGCTGTTGGCCATCCTAGTTGGTCTGGTTAAAAGTTTAACTTGGACCATCAACTGTTTAGGGTGACCGTTGCATTATGATGTACCACTTTCTAACACTACACAGATTCATTGTTTACAAATCATACACAAAAAAGTTAGGTTACTTATCGTAACCCTGGTTCCCTGAAAGAGAAGACGACCACCACTTACATTAGTATGGAATATTCCTGCCCTTCGGGTAGGTATTGCTGAGTTCTCTATACCAGAGCTGCCGAAAGGCCCCTTCCTGCGATGACGCACTTGGTCTTCGCCCACCGAGGGAATAAAACCGTCATTTGCAGGAAGATCCTTCTTTTTTTTCATCGAATCCGTGAGGTCAACTGAAGTGACCTCGCGGGTGGTGGTCATCTTCTCTTTCAGGGAACCAGGGTTACGGTAAGTAACCTAACCTTCCCTTTCAATTTGAAGACGACCACCACTTACATTGGTATGGGATAACGTGTACCAAAGCCGTCGTGAGGGAGAAGGAACGGCAGCACATGAGGGACGCACAACACTGCCTAACTTAACAGAGGAAATTTAACTCTCATCCTCCGTAGAAGCAAATGGAGGGGGATGAAAAGACTTCAGTTCCACAGACTGGTTAGTGTGAAAGGCTGTAATCACCTTGGGGAGGAAAGCGGGATTGGTGCACAGAGACACCCTACTGCCATCCTCCCAAATACGCATGCAGGAGCTGTGTACAGACAGTGCCTGCAGCTCACTGATCTGCTTAGCGGAGGTGATAGCCAAGAGAAAGGCTGTCTTCATAGACAGATACTTCATCTCTATGGAGTGTAATGGCTCAAACGGGGCCTTCGTGTGAGCCTCTAGTACAATATTAAGGTTCTATTCAGGGAGAACAGTCCTCCTAGGAGTGCGTAATCGCTGTGTGCCTTTAAGGAAACGGGTAGCCAAAAAATGGCACCAGGAGAGAAAGAATCTACGGGGGCATGGCAAGCAGAGATATCCGCTAAATACGCCTTCAAGGAAAGGCCATCTTCCAGCATCGAGCAGTTCTTGCAGAACCTGCAAAATAACTAGCATAGGGCAAGTAATGGGGTCATGGTTCCCAGCCAGACACCAAGCTTGAAAATACTTCCACTTATAGGTATACAAGGACCTAGTGGAGTCTGCCCTAGCGCTCTGCATCATTCCTACAACCGCATCTGATAGCCCTAGGGCTAGCCAGCGGTCCCTTTCAGGGGCCAGACCCATAGCCGGAACCTGCCAAAGAGGGTGCCAAAGAGAGCCTTTCGTCTGAATGAGGAGAAGTGGAATCTCCCAGGGCTGGCCGTGCAACAGCTGGCACAGGGTCAAGAACCATATTCTCCTGGGCCACTAGGAGAACTGATGCTTTCTCTAACCAGACTTTTTTGAGAAAAACCGGGAGCAGCAGTATAGGTGGGAAAGCATACAAAAACGCTTAGGGCCACTCGTGGGCTGCTCTCAACTCCACGCATTTATGTGCAGGGATGTCCAACGATCTGAACAGGGTCCGCAAACTCTACCTGCCCAGACTGCACGCCAACCAGAATTGGGTGCATCTGTCATCACCAATTGACGGTTGTGTATCACTCCTATCCTTGCGCCTTCAATCGGGTGAGAGGCTGCCTCCACCAGCATAGAGCTTCCCAGCATAGGCGAGACACAGTCAGCTGACGGTGTCTGTCGTGCTTAGGGTGCAGCCGAAGGCACTGAGCCACACTTTGATTGGGCGCTTGTGGAGTAACCTTAGTTGGGTGGCTGATGAAACCGTGGCCATGAGACCCAATAGTTTTTAACACAACACCAATTGTACTGTGAACCCTTGTTGAACAGGGCCAGACAGTTGCAAATGGCAGCTACTCTGTCGCCCGACAGGTAGGCTTGCATCATAAGGGAATCCAGCCGGAGACTCAAGTAGACAGTATTAATTGGATCTGGCATCGCTGAGGATGAGACACAGCCTCAAACAGATGCTTCATCAAAATAGCTGTGTGGGCCACTGCTCCTTCCTGCGACTAGGCAGATCAACCAGTAGTCCAGGTAATTCATCACCCTGATCATGGGAGCTAAGATGGCATCCATTCACTTTGAAAATGTATGGGGAGCTAAGGAGAGGCCGAATCACAGCACGGAAAACTCAGGACGCTCCCATTTAAGGCTGAGCGGAGATATTTCCTGTGAGCTGGATCCATAGGAACGTGGAATCTGCGTCGGTCCAGTGTGATAAGCCATTCGCCTGGCCGGACAGCCTGGCGAGTACAACGGATGCCAGTGCCTTGTTCTCTACCTGCCAAGGTGCCTTGCATTCTCAGTGGGAGCGCTGCAGCAATTCCTCAACCTCTGGTCCAAAGTAATGGTCAGGGGAGGTAGGGGCTGCTTTTGAAGGAATGAGCCACTTTCTCATGAGGCTGTGACATAATTGCATTATGGTCCTCCTCAGCAAAGCTGAAATTCGGTTCTGTAACATCCGGGAGAACCACCGGTACAGGCGGGGTTAGCTCCGGGGCCAGCGTTATCTGCTGAGCTGGGGTCACAGCGAGAGCTTGAGCCGTGTATTGAAGCACTCAGGCACCAAGGGTGCAGATGCACCGAGGACACTGAGTGAGGTAGAATACACTACTGGTGCACCGAAGCATCGGGGGCACCGAGTGCAGGTGTTATTGACATGCTGTGGTGTTAAGCACCGAGGCATGGAGCATCTAAACACTGCGGGCGCCGAAGCACTGAGAGGCACCCAGCCTTAACCGCATGAAGTCAACACAACCCAGGGTAGCACATAGTATATACCAGGGTGGATACAACAGCAAGCTGTGAAGGTAAGACAACAGACACCACGGCAACGTGGATGAGCTGAAATTTTTAAGCGCACTGTTTAAGTACCCTGTTTACACTGGGAACTACGCAGCACTGTGAGCTATACGCTAGGTTGGGCAGTGCCTATGCAACTAACGCAACGTGTACCATTTGCACTGCTTGCACTGTGCGTCCCAAACGCTGTAAGCACTAGGTACCATACACTACATGAACTGTGTACCGTGCGTAATCACAAATGTGATCACAAACATTTGTTTTACACAACTAAAGATGTAATTTACTTTGACTTAATTTAATATTTCTACTCAGCATTGCTGTCTGTAAGTATCTACTCCAATTAAAAACAACTTTTACCAGATGTTTAATTAATGCTTAATGCTTTCTGTTTTCAAACAACTGCAAAACATCCAGAATTCAGGTATTTTTTGTAGTGCAGTAGAATTAATATGGAAACAACCATAAGCACCCATTTGCTAGTAACCTTCTCTTCCGAAAGATGTTATCCTGTCAACCTAACATTCTCAATTTTTTTTTTTTTACGGCTCGAAGGGGTCCTCAGACAAAACCATGATTTTTCTAAGGGTTTTCAAAAATCAAAAGCTGAATCTTAATATTACAGGTTATACTGGGGGCCTATTTTAACCCTTAGTGGTCCATTTATTCAGCGGTTGTCAGGCGTGCCATGTCCAATTTATTTTCACACGAGCTGTTTAAAATGCACTGAACAAAAATATAAACGCAACATGCAACAATTAACAACAATGCAACAAAAACAAGATTTTACTGAGTTACAGTTCATATAAGGAAATCAGTCAATTGAAATAAATTCATTAAATTCATCTATGGATTTCATATGACTGGGGATACAGATATGCATCTGTTGGTCAGAGATACTTTATAAAAAAAGGTAGGGGCATGGATCAGAAAACCAATCAGTATCTGGTGTGACCACCATTTGCCTCATGCAGCGCGACACATCTCCTTCGCATAGAGTTGATCAGGCTGTTGATTGTGGCCTGTGGAATGTTGTCCCACTCCTCTTCAATGGCTGTGCGAAGTTGCTGAATATTGGCGGGAACTGGAACACGCTGTCGTACACGTCGGTCCAGAGCATCCCAAACATGCTCAATGGGTGACATGTCTGGTGAGTATGCAGGCCATGGAAGAACTGGGATATTTTCAGCTTCCAGGAATTGTGTACAGATCCTTGCGTCATGGGGCCGTGCATTATCATGCTGAAACATGAGGTGATGGCGGCGGATGAATGGCACAACAATGGGCCTCAGGATCACGTCACAGTATCTCTTTGCATTCAAATTGCCATCGATAAAATGCAATTGTGTTCGTTGTCCGTAGCTTATGCCTGCCCATACCATAACCCCACCTCCACCATGGGGCACTCTGTTCACAACGTTGACATCAGCAAACCACTTGCCCACAAGACGCCATACACGCTGTCAACATCTGCCCGGTACAGTTGAAACCGGGATTCATCCGTGAAGAGCACACTTCTCCAGCGTGTCAGTGGCCATCGAAGGTGAGCATTTGCCCACTGAAGTCGTTTACAATGCCGAACTTCAGTCAGGCCAAGACCCTGGTGAGGACGACGAGCACGCAGAGGAGCTTCCCTGAGACGGTTTCTGACAGTTTGTGCAGAAATTCTTTGGTTGTGCAAACCCACAGTTTCATCAGCTGTCCAAGTGGTTGGTCTCAGACAATCCCGCAGGTGATGAAGCCAGATGTGGAGGTCCTGGGCTGGCGTGGGTACACGTGGTCTGCGGTTGTGAGGCCGGTTGGACATACTGCCAAATTCTCTAAAACGACGTTGGAGGCAGCTTATGGTATAGAACTGAACATTCAATTCTCTGGCAACAGCTCTGGTGGACATTCCTGCAGTCAGCATGCCAATTGCACGCTCCCTCAAAACTTGAGACATCTGTGGCATTGTGTTGTGTGACAAAACTGCACATTTTAGAGTGGCCTTTTATTGTCCTCAGCACAAGGTGCTCCTATGTATGATTATGCTGTTTACTTCAGCTTCTTGATATGCCACACCTGTCAAGTGGATGGATTTTCTTGGCAAACTAGAAATGCTCAATAACAGAGATGTAAAGAAATTTGTGCACAAAATCTGAGAAAAATAAGCTTTTTGTGCATATGGAAAATTTCTGGGGTCTTTTATTTCAGCTCATGAAACATGGGACCAACACGTTACATGTTGCATTTATATTTTTGTTCAGAGTATATATATTTTTCAGAGTAAAACAGGTTTAAAAGGCACTGCATAGCAAAAGGACACTCAGTACTGCATCTCCAGCCAAGCCCCACCCCTTGTTCGCTGTATTTTTCACATACCTTTTCATAGTCGTGCATGCTGATAAATCCTCGCATGATCACTTGTTTTATCATCAAACTCCTCAGTATGTGATCCAAGTTACTATTTTATTATTATAACATCTCAAAAAGCTCTGCAAATGTTTGTAATATTCTTTGAGCACTGGATGTGGAAGCAGCTATCTTCTTTCTTTATCTCTGTGATGCAGGGGCTATGTGTATTGCTCAGATATGCCCCTTCTCTCTGCTCCTTTCGGTCTCACTCAGCCATTGAAAGGTTTTCTCGGCTTTTTCGAGAGAAAAAAGAACTAGAGACCTGTGCTTTACGTCTTTTTGATGATGTCGGACAGGATCCAACATCAGACTGGAAAGGGAAAATTAGGGAAAAGGGAAAAATATGACCGCAAAGGTTAAGGTTGTTTTTTTTTTTGGTCCCCCCTCCCCCCTTTCCACTGTAAATAGTTGTTCCATTGTAAATAGTTAACTGTGTCATTAAAAGTGTTTGTTGTTGTTGTTAATAAAGCATTTGCATACTGCATTTGTATACTGACCTTGTATTTCTGAAGAACAATACAAAAATTAAAAACAATGTTTTCATTTAGTCAGTAAGAATGAGGTCTTTTGAAATGACCTTGTTAAAAAAAAAAAAAAAAAACCTGGTAGAAACACAAGCCACTTTTTTGCAGCTGTTGTGCAGAAGATTCTTTCCTTTTCATTTATGAACTTTGCCATGGCCTTCCCATAATCAAACTCCTTCCAGTGAGGTCCCTCAACTCTTATGACAAGGATGTAGTCTGTCACTTGACAGTCTCTTCCTGAGGGCTGTCTTCAATACACTTTGAACCCCGAAGCCACTACGTTTTTTAAACACACATATATTTCCAAATTCCATTATAAACCTCTGTTGTAAAAATGAAGTACACTAAATAAAAACAAAGATAAGGTTACAAAGTTAAAAAATAACCATGCAATCTGTATTGTTAATATGTGAAATAACATTATTAGAAAAATAATTCAGCCATTGATAAATCCATCTCCCATTTATCCTCCTCTCTTACCTGCCATGATTTCGGAACAAAATCGACACCATTTATTCTGTGCTCTCCCGCCATAAACCCAGTACAGTACTTGACCACCTTGACTCCCCTGATTGCCCCTCCTGCTCTCTCTTCCTTCTCTCCTCTCTCCATTATTGATGTCTCCAGCCTATTGTTGAAATCAACTACTGCCACTTGCCCCTTGGACCCCTGGCCAACAAATCTCGTCCGTCTCTGTGCTTCTGATCTTGCTCCTTCCATTACGCACACTCTCAACCTGTCCCTGGTTTCAGGCTTGGTTCGTGCTGCTCTCAAGACTGCCGGAGTAACTCCAGTGCTCAAAAAAACCTCTACTGTCTTATCTAATTTCCGTCCCATATCCAATCTTCCTTTTCTCTACAAAACTCTTGAAAGGGGTGTAGCCAGCCAGCTGATGAAACATCTCACAGATAACAATCTACTTGAATCTCTGGCTTCTGGCTGCATCACAGTGAACTGCTCTGCTCTGGATTGTAAATGATCTTCTGCTTAATGCTGATGCTGCTGCTCCCTCTGTTCTTGTCCTGCTTGACCTAACTGCTGCTTTTGATACCATAGACCTTAGCATTCATCATGACCGCCTTCAGAAGTTTGTTGGGATCTCTGGAACCTGTCTCTCCTTGTTGTCCTCTTACCTGTCTGGATGCATGAAGTCTGTTTTCTATGATGGAAGCAGTGCTGAAGCTAACCTGGTCACTTGTGGTGTCCCTCAAAGGACTGTTCTTGGGCCTCTTCTCTTTAACATCTACATGCTTCCCTTGGGCCACCTCATCCACCAACATAGCCTCATGTTTCACTCCTATGCAGAAGTCACCCAGCTCTACCTAAAACTAGACCCTGGATGTCCCTCTGCCATGGTCCAGCTCTCAGCTTGCATCCAAGGCACCAAGGCCTGGATGTCGGCCAATTTTCTTCAGCTCAACACTAACAAATGTGAACTTCTTCTAATAGTGTTCACTAATGTTTCAATAATGAAATCTAGTTGTTATTAATGAACAGCTATCTTGTGGTAGGCCTTTATTGACATGCTTTTTTAATCATTCTAACAAGACTTCCTGTATCCTGGTAAACTACCTCATAACTTACTATCAAATCTAGTACTGACACCTGTGGTCATGACATGCAACTGCATAGCATTACAGTAGGATCGAAAACTCAACTCAAGAATCTCAATAATGCTTCCTTGAACCTTGGAAACTGTCTGCTGCTGCCTTCCCTCTGTAGTCAAATCGTCCTTCTACAACCTCCGAAACATTTCAAAGGTCCGTCCCGATCTTTCCCTCCTGGATGCAGAGATACTCTGTCATGCATTCATCTCCTTTCGACTCGACTACTGCAACTCTCTTCCCTGGTCTTCCGTCACGTGCCATAAACAGATTGCAGCTGGTTCAAAATGATGTTGCTAGGATCCTTACCACATTTAAAAAACATGATCACATTACCTCCTGTCTTGCCCAGCTGCACTGGCTATTTGTAAAGTTCAGGATTAATTTCAAAATTCTCCTTCTTGCCTACAAGGCCCTTCACCACACAGGTCCAGAGTATCTCTCCAACCTGCTGAGCGGCTGTGTCCCTGCACACAAGCTGAGGTCCTCTGCCTCATGCCGTCTTGTTATACCAAAGCAAAAGTGCACCACACTCGGAGAGCACTCTTTTAGCTTCATTGCCTGACTCTCTGGTACTCTCTCCCAGCTTTAGTGCGTGCAGCTCCCACAGTTGCTCGCTTCAAATCAACTCTCAAGACCCACTTGTTCTCTCCTGCTTTCAATGCTCTTTAAGCCTGATATCTGTTATTAGCTGTTGTCTAAATTGATATTTCAGGTTTTCCACTCCATCTTATTAGTATGATTCTGTAAGACACACTCATCCACACTGTGTAGAATTCACATACTAGCCTTGTATTTAATGTAATATGCCTGTATTTAATGTATTTGCATTGTTTTTTACTGTTTGTATTTAATGTACTATGCCCTGTATATAATGTATTATGCATTGTTCCTTACTATCTTGTAAAGCGATTTGTGATGGTGGTCCACTATGAAAGGTGATATAGAAAATAAAGATTAATTGATTGATTGATAGTTAAAATAGATAAATAAATAAATGTAGTGTTTTTAAAATAAAGAGCTGGAGCTGTGGTTTTCATTTCACTACTTTTACTGCACTTTAATGGTAAGTATACACTTCAAATTAAACAATAAATAGTACACATTTATTTAATTGTCTCACTCTGCCACTCTCTCCAGTTCAAAACTAATCGATTACCACTTGATAGCTCAGGCATAACTAATCAGGCAGGCATGATTGTTTTGGTCTAACAGATAGATAAGTTTATAATATGTCTTACTGTGTTTCATTGCCCGGTGGAGGGAGAGTCGTTTGGACATCCGACTACAAATGTTTTTTTTCTTTTTTTAGAAACACAAACTTGGCAGCACGTGTTGTTGCTGCCCTCATCAAAAGTCGTGTTTCTGCAACCATTCACATTTAATCACAGCACAAGCCATTTTACTGGTTTGGAAGTGCGAGTGTGGCTGGGATATCTTAATAGCAGTGCTACTGTGTCACTTTGTCACACTGTCCCATTACAAAACAGGTCTTGTTTTGATAAAAGGTTACCACCCTAACCTCTAGCAACTCCGTTGTAAGATAAATGTTGGACTTGTAAAATCTATAGATCAGAGTTATTGAACATCCCTATATATCCAACAGTTTTATTGTTATCATTATTATTAGTAGTAATTGTATAGTTGTAGTCGTAGTATTTATTTATTTTATTTCATGGTACCAGTAGTAGTATTAGTCTGATTTGAAGTCTGGTACATCTCCAGCTGGACAATAGTAGTATAGTTGAACTGATAATTTCAACAAAATTATTTTATTGTTATACATTTATATATACTAGTTACTGCAATCTCAATTGTGTTTCTTTACAAATTCCTCCTTTAATCCTTTTTCTTTATTACTTTTTAAAGTATTTTAAAGTGCAACATTATTATTATTATTATTATTATTATTATTATTATTATTATTATTATTATTATTATTATTATTATTATATGGTCACCACTTACCTTGTATTATTATTTACTTTTATTTAGTTTTTCCTTTTAAAAACAGTCCCAGAAAATGCTTTATAAATATGGCTCAATATCTTCAAAGCTACGTATGAGCTTGGTAATGTTGGGATAGGTCACATAGAATACTGGTGTTGCTGGCTTTGTTTTACCACGTATAGAATAGTAGGACCTTGATAATATTTTTTTTAGGTGAATCTCCACAAAACTTCACTTTATGCATATCTAAAGCCCCTCTTGTTGTCATGGATTTGTGCCACACAACAATTTAGTGAACAAAACATTATTATTCATAAAAACAAAGAAACCAAAAAAAAGCCATAGCTTAAAATGAGGTCACATGGTCAAGTTGTGTGAAAGCATGGACCTTTTTCTGTGTCATTTTTAAAAGCCAGCAGAAGTGCACATTTTTTCATTTAAATGCTGGATATGTAGACTGCATGTATGCTCCATTCTTTTTTTTTTTTTTTTTTTTTTTTGATTATTAATAAACCTTTTTTTAGGCAACTTGCATAATCATAAATACAATGTCTCTGTGCTGCTAAATGCACCACCCGCAAGCCACCCTGGCATTGTCTTTCTTCCTGATGTCTTTGTAGTCGTTCAATTTGCAAACATACAATAATGGATACGCTGCACCTCATAAATTAAGTTTCCGTCGTCTGTGATTAACTTGTTTTCAGGCGTGACGTGTTTTGAGGCTTGTCTTTCACATGTGTCGAGGGTGTTAACCTTGCTTCTGATTGGCCAGTTTCATTACAGCCGAGCAACGAAAAAAAAAAAATAGAAACAGGTTCAGTTTTAGTGACGTAAAGTGTTCTCAAAGTGACGTCGCTCATTGCTGGTGTGGCTACGTCTTTACTAACGTGCACACCATATACGTCACCAGACGGCAGCGTCCACTAATAATCAAGCTCGTAAATAGTAATCGGCGTTTCTGGTTTATTCCAAATTTTACCGAAAAATTACAGGATTTTTGTTTAACTGAACAACGTTTTTTACTGATTTATACCAGATGTTGTCTACTATTCAATGTTTTCCCAGTACTATACATAATATTGTTATTCAAATGCTTTTTTATTTTGACTCCGACATTGTAATAAGCAGGCTTGCACTGTATTTTAGGATACACCAGATACCTTTAGATGTCAGAGGATCAAATAATGTTGAAGTGGATCTGATGAGGCAGAGGACGCATACAGCTGCAAATACTGCTGTATTTAGGTACAAGTTTGCGTTGGCAATAAAAGAACATACTGAAAAATAAGCGGCTCATTAAACTAAAACAAGAAAGTGAACTGAGACAAGCAATCCATTTATGCAGCTTTTACAAGCGCTTTAATGAAAGAGAGCAGAATGACTGTTAATGAATTTGTCAGAGCGCTGAGCTTTGCCGAACAGCCACTGTTTACTGGAGAGAGGTATGTATTTTGGTGACTTAGTCCATCAGCTAAAAACACTGCCTAATTCTGACAATCAGTCCTAAATATCTGACGGAAAATGGTGATGCTTTAGTTGGTAAACTTATGGAACGCATTGATGGAAATGTGATTTTTGTCTCCCGATGGCTTGGATCGCCCTGTTCTGTCAATGTTATTATCTTTTTATGCTTTCAAGGCAAACAAAACTGGCTTGTTTTGTGCTGATGTCATGTTCATATCTTCTTTAGATACAAATTCCATTAGCACAGAAATTGACCAAACGTTTGCAAAGTACCAGATAACTTGGGAAAATGTGGCTTCCACTTGCACAGATTCTGCTTCATCATACATGCCCCCCCGACTTTTACTAATGTTTCAATTAAAAACAACTATGTGGGTGTACAGAGAGCTTAACAAAAAAAATAAAAAATGCAGACTACTTATAAAGCAGCTGCACAGCAGCATCCAGAAATGTTGACATGCTAGGAGGAGTAAGCAGTAGAATTTGCTTTAAGTTTCTATCTATCTATATATATATATATATATATATATA